>NC_057805.1:283567045-283815532 GCF_018294505.1 Triticum aestivum
GGCGGGGAAGGCGACGTGGCAGCTTGCTATTGGCTGGAGTGAGGTGGCGGGTGGACATGTCCGGCGCGGACAAATTTGTCCGGCGGCGCGAGGTGGAAGACGCTAGGGTTTCATCCGCGAATTTCGGGAGGGCACACATATATATAGGCAGAGGGAGCTAGGAGAGTCCAAACGGGGTGCGGTTTTCGCCCACGCGATCGTGATCGAACGACCGAGAGCATGGCGGAGACTTAGTGGGTTTTGGGGCTGTTAGAAGGGGGTTTTGCTGCAACACCCAAACGGACTTTGCGGTTACCCGGTTAACCGTTGGCGAACCAAACGACCTCCAAATGGAATGAAACTTGACCGGTGGTCTCCGGGTGGTATACTAGGGCCACTTGACAAGCCTCGGTCCATTTCAAGAAAGTTTGACACCCGCACACGAAAGAAAACAAGAGGGGTGCACCGGAGAAGATAGGAGCGCCGGATTGCAAAACAGACAACGGGGAAAATGCTCGGATGCAAGAGACGAACACGTATGCAAATGCAATGCACATGATGACAAGATATGAAATGTAGATGATGACATGGCAAAATGCAACACGCAAGCAAATGACATGGCAACGACAGCGAATAACTGGGTGACACCTGGCGCATCGGATCCGGGGCGTTACAACTCCGTTCTCCAGAAAAATGGAGCGAGCAACAGACTTGTTGGAAATAATACATAATGATGTATGCGCTCCGATGAGTGTTGAGGCTCGCGGCGGGTATCGTTATTTTCTGACCTGCACAGATGACTTGAGCGGATATGGGTATATCTACTTGATGAAACATAAGTCTAAAACATTTGAAAAGTTAAAATAATTTCAGAGTGAAGTGGAAAATCATCGTAACAAGAAAATAAAGTTGCTACGATCTAATCGGTTAGGTGAATATTTGAGTTCCGAGTTTGGTCTTCATTTGAAACAATGCGGAATAGTCTCGCAACTCACGCCACCTGGAACACCATAGCGTAATGGTGTGTCCGAACATCGTAACCGCACTTTATTAGATATGGCGCGATCTATGATGTCTCTTACTGGTTTACCGCTATCGTTTTGGGGTTATGCTTTAGAGATGACTGCATTCACATTAAATAGGGCACCATCTAAATCCGTTGAGATGACACCATATGAACTGTGGTTTGGCATGAAACCCAAGTTATCGCTTCTTAAAGTTTGGGGCTGCGATGCTTATGTGAAAAAGCTTCATCCTGAAGCTCGAACACAAATCGGGGAAATGTGTTTTCATAGGATACCCAAAGGAAACTGTTGGGTACACCTTCTATCACAGATCCGAAGGCAAGATATTCGTTGCTAAGAATGGATCCTTTGTAGAGAAGGAGTTTCTCTCAAAAGAAGTGAGTGGGAGGAAAGTAGAACTTGATGAGGTAATTGTACCTTCTCCCGAATTGGAAAGTAGTCCATCACAGAAATTAGTTCCAGTGATTCCTACACCAATTAGTGGGGAAGCTAATGATGATGATCATGAAACTTTTGATCGAGTTACTACCGAACCTCGTAGGTCAACCAGAGTAAG
This sequence comes from Triticum aestivum, assembly GCF_018294505.1. Taxonomy (NCBI): domain Eukaryota; kingdom Viridiplantae; phylum Streptophyta; class Magnoliopsida; order Poales; family Poaceae; genus Triticum; species Triticum aestivum. The sequence goes on from NC_057805.1 coordinate 283,568,606, forward strand.
ATCCACACCAGAGTGGTACGGTAATCCTGTTCTGGAGGTCATGTTACTTGACCATGACGAACCTACGAACTATGAGGAAGCGATGATGAGCCCAGATTCCGCGAAATGTCTTGAGGCCATGAAATCTGAGATGGGATCCATGTATGAGAACAAAGTGTGGACTTTGGTTGACTTTCCCGATGATCGGCAAGCCATAGAGAATAAAAGGATCTTCAAGAACAAGACTGACGCTGACGTTAATGACACTGTCTACAAAGATCGACTTGTTGCAAAAGGTTTCCGAAAAGTTCAAGGAGTTGACTACAATGAGACCTTCTCACCCGTAGCGATGCTTAAGTCTGTCCGAATAATGTTAGATATTGCCGCATTTTATGATTATGAAATTTAGCAAATGGATGTCAAAACTGCATTCCTTAATGGATATATTAAAGAAGAGTTTTATATGATGCAACTAGAAGGTTTTGTCGATCCAAAAGGTGCTAATAAAGTGTGCAAGCTCCAGCGATCCATTTATGTACTGGTGCAAGCCTCTCAGAGTTGGAATATACGCTTTGATAGTGTGATCAAAGCATATGGTTTTATACAGTCTTTTGGGGAAGCCTGTATTTACAAGAAAGTGAGTGGGAGCTCTATAGCATTTCTGATATTTTATGTAGATGACATATTGTTGATCGGAAATGATACTAAATTTTTGGATAGCATAAAAGGTTACTTGAATAAGAATTTTTCAATGAAAGACCTCGGTGAAGCTGCTTATATATTGGGCATCAAGATCTATAGAGATAGATCAAGACGCTGACACTACTAGGAAAAGGGCTATAGCTAATATGGACATTAATGGCGCACCATGTATGTGGAGCGCACTGCTATATAGCAGTGGCGCCCCAGATACAGGTGCACCATTATTGACATATTACTAATGGCGCACCTGGTGTGTGGTGCACCATTAGTAGTTTTGAAAAAAAATAAAAAAATTTGTTAGCAGTGGCACACGAGGGGATAGTGCACCATTACTAGTTGACATAGTAATGGCGCACCACACCCACCGTGCGCCATTAGTAGTTTTGAAAAAAAAATAAAAAAAATTGTTAGTAGTGGCGCACTACCCCATGGTGCGCCACTACTAACAATTTTTTTTCTTCAAAACTACTAATGGCGCACCACACACCAGGTGCCCCATTAGTAACCCTGGTGCTAAATGCACCCCCCCTCCCCCGTGGACCACCTTTTCAGTTTAAAAAAATGCTACTAACAATTTTTTTTTCTTCAAAACAACTAATGGCGCACCACACACCAGGTGCGCCATTAGTAACCCTGGTGCTAAATGCACCCCCCCTGTGGACTGCCTTTTCAGTTTAAAAATAAATAAAAGAAAATGATGGAAATGTCAAAAAAATAAAAGAAAATAAGTTTCCCATATGATATGTGGTCTAGTTGTTGGGAAAATTTACAAATATGAAATTTGACATTATTTGCAAAAACTCTCTAGAATTTAGTAAAATGGGCATAACATTTGCATACAAACTCGGATTAAAATGTTTTTTATATGAAAAATCATCTACTCGAAAAGTTACATCCGAATTCAACTGGGGGAACCCCGTTGAACATCTTCAAAATCCCCAAAAACCAAACAGAACGAAAGATACGGGGCTTTGAAGATCTAGAAGGGGGAAAAATGAAAAAAAAATCAAACTTCCTAGTGGCGCACCATTTGCTAGGTGCGCCACTAGTAGCAGAAAAAAAATTGGTTTCAAATTTTTGGATTTTTTTTCAAAATATGATACGTAATATGACCGGGAAGTTTGAAATATTTTTTCAAAATTTCATCACACTCATGAACATGAACAAAGTCCTAGACATCAACAAGGTTTAATAGGATTGATATGGTAGAATATCAACAGGTGCCTGTGAAGTGAGCTGGTGCTGAAGTTGGATAGAACTGCGAAGTTAAGCGTGCTCGGGCTGGAGTAGTGTGAGGATGGGTGACCTTCCGGGAAGTTTGACCACAGAGTGCGATTTGACTTGAGATTAAGCATATTGACACGAGATTAAGCCATAGTGACCTGAGATTAAGAAAAAAATTGAAAAAAAAATTTGAATTTTTTTTGAAAATAAATTGTTAGTAATGGCGCACCAGATAGGCATAGTAATGGCGCACTATAGGTGCGCCATTACTATCTGGGATAGTAATGGCGCACCAGAGGTGCGCCATTACTATTTATTACAAATGGCGTGATAATAGTGGCGCACCTATAGTGCGCCATTAATGGCCAAAATAGGTGTGCCACTAATTAGCCTTTTCCTAGTAGTGTTAATTGGACTTTCACAAAGCACATACCTTGATAAAGTTTTGAAGAAAGTTCAAAATGGATTAGTCAAAGAAAGGGTTCTTGCCTGTGTTGCAAGGTGTGAAGTTGAGTCAGACTCGATGCCCGACCACTGCAGAAGATAGAGAGAAAATGAAAGCCGTTCCCTATGCCTCAACCATAGGTTCTATCACGTATGCAATGCTGTGTACCAGACCTGATGAGTGCCTTGCTATTAGTTTAGCAGGGAGGTACGAAAGTAATCCAGGAGTGGATCACTGGACAACGGTCAAGAACATCCTGAAATATCTGAAAAGGACTAAGGATATGTTTCTCCTTTATGAAGGTGACAAAGAGCTCATCGTAAATGGTAACGTCGATGCAAGCTTTGACACTGATCCGGATGACTCTAAGTCACAAACCGGATACATATTTATATAGAATGGTGGAGCTATTAGTTGGTGCAGTTCCAAGCAGAGCGTCGTGGCGGGATCTATGTGTGAAGCGGAGTACATAGCTGCTTCAGAAGCAGCAAATGAAGGAGTCTGGATGAAGGAGTTCATATCCGATCTAGGTGTCATACCTAGTGCATCGGGTCCAATGAAAATCTTTTGTGACAATAATGGAGCAATTGCCTTGGCGAAGGAATCCCGATTTCACAAGAGAACCAAACACATCAAGAGACGCTTCAATTCCATCCGCGATGAAGCCAAGGAGGGAGACATAGAGATTTGTAAGATACATACGGATCTGAATGTTGTAGACCCATTGACTAAGCCTCTCTCACAAACAAAACATGATCAGCACCAAGACTCCATGGGTGTTAGAATCATTACTATGTAATCTAGATTATTGAATCTAGTGCAAGTGGGAGACTGAAGGAAATATGCCCTGGAGACAACAATAAAGTTGTTATTTATATTTCCTTATATCATGATAAATGTTTATTGTTCATGCTAGAATTGTATTAACCGGAAACTTAGTACATGTGTGAATACATTGACAAACAGAGTCTCCCTAGTATGCCTCTACTTGACTAGCTCATTAATCAAAGATGGTTAAGTTTCCTAGCCATAGACATGTGTTGTCATTTGATGAACGGGATCACACCATTAGAGAATGATGTGATGGATAAGACCCGTCCGTTAGCTTAGCATTAATGATCGTTTAGTTTTATTGCTATTGCTTTCATCATGACCTACACATGTTCCTCTAACTAGGAGATTATGCAACTCCCGAATACCGGAGGAACACCTTGTGTGCTATCAAACGTCACAACGTAACTGGGTGATTATAAAGATGCTCTACAGGTGTGTCCGATGGTGTTTGTTGATTTGGCATAGATCAAGATTAGGATTTGTCACTCCGTGTATCGGAGAGGTATCTTTGGGCCCTCTCGGTAATGCTCATCACTATAAGCCTTGCAAGCAATGTGACTAATGAGTTAGTTGCGGGATGATGCATTATGGAACGAGTAAAGAGACTTGCCAGTAATGAGATTGAACTAGGTATGATGATACCGATGATCGAATCTCGGGCAAGTAACATACCGATGACAAAGGGAACAACGTATGTTGTTGTGCAGTTTGACCGATAAAGATCTTCGTACAATATGTAGGAGCCAATATGAGCATCCAGGTTCCGCTATTGGTTATTGACCGGTGATGTATCTCGGTCATGTCTACATAGTTCTCGAACCCGTAGGGTCCGCACGCTTAACGTTCAATGATGATTTGTATTATTATTTATTTGATTTGATGACCGAAGATTGTTTGGAGTCCCGGATGAGATCGCGGACATGACGAGGAGTCTCAAAATGGTCAAGACATAAAGATTCATATGTTGGAAGGTTGCATTCGGACACCGGAATGGTTCGGGTCGTTTCAGATGAGTTTTGGAGTACCGGGGTTACTGGAACCCCCCCGGAAGTTCATGGGCCTTCATGGACCTTAATTGAAAGGAGAGGAGGGTCACAAGGGAGGCCGCTCCCCCCCATGGCCAGTCCGAATTGGACTAGGGAGGGTGGCGGCGCCCCTTCTTTCCTTCTCCCCTCTTCCTCCTTCCCTCCTTCTCCCTCTCTTGGATGGAAGGGGACTCCAACTAGGATTGGGAATCCTAGTTGGACTCCCCATGGCGTGCGCCCCCTTAGGCCGCCCTCCTCCTCCTCATGGGCATCATTGGGGTAGGACCTGACAAATGCATAGGTGGGCACCTCGAGCATGCAACGGTGGGATCAATGTCTTCTCTGATATCTTCTTTGCTTATTCATTAACCTGGGATGGAATCAGCTCTTGGGTTTCCCATGAGTCGTGCTGAACGACGTGTGGGTTACCGACGTAATGATCTGTGGGCCACCCACGTTCACGGGGAGGTAACTGCCATTTTATTCATCCCATTACCTCTGTTGTTTCCGCCATGTATGCCGCATGCATTGCTCAAGGTTGGTGGTGGAGGCGCTGGGCGCGGGAGTCAGTGTCATGGCAGAAAGCTCGACATTGTTGATTAGGCACAGGAGGTACGTCAGCAATTTCGGACGTTGCCAATGATTCAGACGGACTGGATTGGTCGACCATGGCGGTTACCACGGGGTAGTGGGGAGCCAGCCCCCTGCCGTGCTCCGCTATAAAAGGGAGCGCAGAGTTGGGCGAAGGGACTCACCCACGCATCTCCTCCTCCTTCTTGCGCTCCTCCTCCATCATGGTGAGGGGGAGAGGGCATGGTCGTGATCCGGCGATGGCGACAGGGGTCTCTTCTTGGCAACGCATCCCTGCCGCAGCTGGGGATGCGGGGGCAGAATCCAGTGTGCAAGGTGGCGCTGCGGGGCATGGACGTGGTCGGCGAGGCCCTCGGGGCCGGGGAGGATGCCGTGGCGTTCTGATCGCTCCTCCCCCAGCCGCCCTGGGGCTAATGGAGTGCCATGTCGCGGACACACCACTGGAGTTCATCGTGAGGCTGCGCGGGCCCCCGAGCAGTCGTCTTCAGCTTCCTACCCCCTTTGTGTGGGTAATGGAGCTTCAATAGCCGTGTGGGCCGAAGTTGCACATGAGGGGTTGCTGTAATGGCAACATGGGAGCGGATGTTGAATTCCCCGTGCCTCATGGGATGCTGCTCCGCCACGGTTGGAAAACTTTTGCACGTGCCCATAGTTTGGCGGAGGGGAACGTCCTCCATTTTAAGTTAATGGATGCAGACCTGCTCTCCATCAAGATCTTCGGGCATTCGGGTGCTCGCTTAGGGTGCTGCATGGAAAGCTCGACCGAAGACGAAAGCTCCACTTCGAGCGACAGCGACGAAGGGGACACTGATGGCGAAGACGGCGTCGCCGAGAGGGAGGACGGCGGCTCGGACTCCAGCCGAGCGCCGGACGCACCGTCATCATCAGCCAGGTGGCGGCAGCACCATCATTTGCACCTGATCTTCTCCCCAATAGAGAGATTAGCCGGGGGGTTGGGTGTTGATGCCTCCGCCTCCTCCAGCTAGACTCTGGCTTCGTCTTCCCTACCGGTGTACCTCCTGCCGCATTCCCTGGTCCTGGCGATGGTGACCAGGGCATCGCCTGGCCGCTCCTTCCGCCCTTCCGGCTTTGGCCCTGCCCTCCAGATCTTGTCAGGCTGCGTCCCGCAGGCCCTGATGGGGTCAGCCTAGGCTTCTGCCCAGGCACTCCTTTTGGCCTCTTCACCTCCCACTATAGTTCCTAGGAGGAGGGGAACAAGAAAGGAATTACGGGGCACTTATCCTTTTTCAGTTTAAAACATGTAGGCATCTGCCAAACTTTAGTTTAAACAAAGTAACCTATAAAGTTTGTACTTGTTTAGCGTATTAATAAAAAAGGATGTGCTTGCCGTGCATTTGTGCATGTATCACGTCCATGTGGAGGAATGACTCCTCACTACTTCCAAGTAAACAAGGTTCTCCCCCAAGACACCTTGCTGGTCCCTTCCGTTGCCGTCGTAGGGCTTGGCCTGACGGGTTAGGAGCGTGGAAAGGAATCGGCCCCTCATCAACCCTTTTCCAAATGCTACTAAAACCACCCTTATTGAAGTGATTCTAGGAATCAAAAGGGTGGGAGCACAGATGTTGAGGGTGACAAGGTTCTTCTACGCACAAGCTTTTTATACAGGGTATACCATTGATGGTTAGGTGGACTTATCTACCTTCTGCTGCCAGGGATCGATGTGCAAAATTGTTCTCACTTCTTCCGTTCGGGGAGTTTATCCGCGACAGGGGCCCTGTTGTTAGTACAGGGGAAAAGCAGTGGCATATGATCCCACCTATATGCCTTAATGACAATAGAAAATTCATATTGAAATAAACATGCATGCAAATTTTAGGCGCCAGTGCTTCGTTTTATTATCTTTGCACAGGGACTGCGCCTGGCTATGTACAAAGTGTTACGTGCACATCGGCAAGGCTTGTACAAAAGGTGGATGCTAGGAACTGAGCCTGGTATCCATGCCTTATGGGGAGAAATTGCAAATATGCTCAAGATTCCATGAGTTTTGCATTTTGATGCCATCTTCGGTCTCCAGAAGGACTGCGCCAGGTCTGGTGACTCGTACTACCTGGTAAGGGCCTTCCCACTTTGGCGTCAACTTGTTGGAACCCTTTGCGGACTGAACACGCTAAGGACAAGGTCGGCTTCCTCAAGGCTCCGAGCATGAATCCTATGGCTATGATAGCGGCGTAGGGCTTGCTGGTAGAATGCAGCACGCATAGCGGCCTAGAGACAATATTCCTCAAGGAGCACGACATCGCCATGCAGGCTTCACACTTGGTGATGAGCTCAGTCGCATCCTGGAGAGCTATGGGCCAGTAGAAACCCTGCCAGAAGACTTTTCCAACCAGGGCACTAGATCCGATGTGAGAGCCACACATACCCCCATGTATCTCTGCCAACACCTTTAGCCCATCTTCCCGGCAGATGCATTTAAGTTTCACCTCGGTACATACTGGATCATCGGGCTACTTTTTCAGTTTCTTCTTGCCCTTCGGGAAGTTCTCCTATTTGAAGGAAGCAAACTATGTGTTGCGCCCAAATTGGAGCCCGCGGCTCGACAACAAGGACTAAGGCACCTCTTCATTCGTGGGAGCGCTCCCTTCCACCGCAAGTACTTGTGGTTCTGCAGGAGGGTGCGGCTCACCAACTGAAGCAGGGTTACCCCCGCCAGTCTCTCTACCGGCGGCTTCAGGGAGTCCTGCAGGGAAATGCTTCTCGGGGTTCAGCTTTCTTCTTCTTGTGGCCATCGTTGAAGGCGATACTGATGGTTCAGTAAGCTGGAGAACAAAAGTCCCTAGTTCCACCGAGAGCTTTTGCGCGACACACTTCGACAAGTGATCAACGATGCCATTTTCATCTCACAGCATGTGCTTTGCTTGCAATCCATCAAAGTGCCCTTCCAACTTTCTCACATCCTCCACATATGCCTCCATCAACGGACTTTGATAATCTTTGTTCACTTGCCTCACTACTAGTTGAGAATCTCTGCGAATGATCAGATTCTTTATTTCCAATTCCACTTCAATTCTGAGCCCGGCAAGGAGCCCCTCATACTTAGCAGTGTTGTTAGTGGCCATCTCCTAGGGAAAGTGCATTTGTACCACATATTTGAGGTGCAGGCCGGTAGGAGCAACAAGAAGCACGCTGGCTCTGGCGCCCTGCAACGATAAAGCACCATCAAAATACATGATCCACTCTTGAGGTGCTTCTTTGCCGGGGAGAACTGTCTCTGGTACTTCTTCGTCTGGAGTGGGAGTCAATTCTACAATGAACTCTGCTAATGCCCTGCTCTGCATAGTTGAAGTGCTTTCATATTTTAAGCCAAAGCTTGACAATTCGAGTGCCCACTCGACTATTCTCCCTGTGGCTTCGGGGTTCCTCAATATGTGTTGTGGCAAAAAACGGGTGATAACCATGATCTCGTGGGCTTGCAAGGACTGGCGCAGTTTCCTCGAGGCCTTGATAAGGCCAAAGATTAGCTTTTGTACTCGAGAGCCCCTGCAAAAAAGAGCTAACAAAGTACAGTGGCCATTGCACCACTTTCTTCCTTGCCGGAGGGAACGCCAAATTCACACTTCTTAGGGTTTAGCTTCAAATTGATCTTGCGCAAATTTGCAAAGGTCTCTTCCAAATCTTGAATTAGTGTTGATCTGTCCTTAGTCTTGACCACTATATCATCGATGCAAGCTTCTACATTCCTGTGTAGCTGGGGTCAAAACCAATTTGCAGTGCCCTTGCAAAAGTGGATCCAATGCTCTTTAACCTGAAAGGCATCCGTACAAAGCAGTATGTGCCACATGAAGTTATAAACGCGGTCTTCTCATCATCTTCTTTAGCCATAAATATCTGAGGGTACCCAGAGTACGCATCCAAGAAGGATAGCAAATCACATTCATAAGTGGAATAAACAATTTAATCACTGTGCAGCAGGGGGAAACGGTCTTTTGGATAAGCTTTGTTCAAGTCCGTGAAATCAATGCAGAGCCTCCATTTCCCGTTTGCCTTGCGCACTACCACTAGATTTGCTAACCAAGTTGGATGCAATACCCCTATGACCAAACCAGCTGCTTCAAGTTTCTTGATTTCCTCGGCAATAAACAGCGGCTGCTCCAAAGCTTTCTTTCTGACCTTCTGCTTAACGGGTCGAGCATGAGGACAGACAACAAGGTGGTGCTCGATTGCCTCCATCGGAACACCAGGGATGTCAGATGGCTGCCAAGCACACACATCGACATTCGCCCTTAGGAAGGCAACGAGCGCGCTTTACAATTTGTCATCAAGGGTGGCACTGATGGTGAATGTACCGCCAGTGTCATCCTACCTTGTCGGAGCCTTCTTCACAGCAGGCGAAGCAACCTTTTGTTTCTTGCTAGTGTAACTCTCTGGCAGGTCAACAACAGGCGCAGCACACTCCGGAGAGGCCCATTTGCCGGAGTCCTTGCCGCCATCTCCGCTAGCCTTCTTCCCCTTCTTTGTGTTCCTTGGTGGGAGCTGGGGCGTCAGCTGCCTCAGCTGCTACCGCGTCTTGATACATCTTGTCTACACATATGATCGCATCTTTCTTATCTGACAGGGTGGAAATGATGCCCATCGTCCCTGGCATCTTCAATGTATTCTAGGCATAGTGGGATGCCGCAATGAAATTTTCCAGAGCTAGACGACTAACAATCCCATTGTAAGGCAAATGAAGCTAAACAATGTCAAACATGACCCTCTTGGTCCAGTAGTTCAATTCCCCGCCAAATGTCACAGGCAAAGTGATCTTCCCTTTGGGCCGGCTCCTGCCGAGGTTGATTCCTTGAAATGTACCCGTGGCCTTGAGTTCTTCATCAGGGACTGTAGCTTGCCAACAACCTTAGGGGAAATCAAGTTCAGCCCAGCCCCGCCGTCAACTACATCTTTGTTACCTTGAGGTTGAAGATCGCTGGGGAGACCAACAACGGCAAGTACCCTACCGCGATGGTGCGGTCAGGGTGATCCTCTTCGTCAAAGATGATAGGGGCGCGGCAACATTTAAGTGGCCTTCGGGAATCCACAGTTGGCTCCACGACATTGACTTCACATGCCCATTGCTTGAGCTCCCGGTGAAAGGAGTGCAAGGACGCACCCCCGTCAACGCAAATGGCTTCAGTTGCCTTAAGGAATTCTTGCTCACTAGTTTCTTCTTCTTCCTCTTCATCAATCTCATCATCTCCTTCTTTCTTCTCGCGGCCTCTAGCAGGCTTTTCCTTCTGCTGCGGGGACTTGCCACAGTGGCCTCCTCTACTACCACGGCCCTTCCCACCAGCACCCTCTTGGCTCTCTCCCTGTCACGCTTCTGATATTCAGCCTTTTGCTTCTTAACAAGCTGCTCAACTTGATGGCACTCTTGGAGAGTATGGCCCTTGGTGAAGTGGATCTTGCAGTATGGCCCATTGGACTGTCTCGTTTTCTCTGCTGCTGCGGCCTCCCGACAATCAGCGCACACAGCAGCTCCCTTGCCTGGGGCCTCGGTCTTGGTCTTCTTGCCGGCACGAGGGTAGTCAAAGCTCTCAACGGCCAAGACTGCCTTCTCCTTGCGCTTCCTATCGCGCCTCCAGTTCCTCCCCTTTGGGTTGGCAGCACCATCATCGCCATCTGAATTGATTTCGATGACAACCTCCTCTTCGGGGAGTCGCCTCCCTTCCTCAGCTCGAGCGCACCTATCCACCAAGGTGTTCAGCTCGTTGATGGTCTTGGGCAACTGTACATTCATCTTGGCCCGCATCCTTCTGTTGTGTACGTTTGAGTGGAACGAGGAAATCACGGCTACACGGTGTATCTCCGGAATGTTACGGTGCACTCGACTGAATCTCTGTATATACTTACGCAGATCCTCCCCTTCCTTCTGTCGAAGAACCTGAAAATCACTGGGCTATCCAGGCTCTTGGTGGCCACCTGTGAAGGCGCCAACAAACTCATTGCACAAGTCAGCCCATGACGAAATGGAGTTTTTCGCCAGGTGCATCAGCCACGATCTGACATTTGGCTTAAGTGCCAAAGGGAAATAGTTGGCGAATACCTTCTCATCTCTGCCTCACACGGCCTGAAGAACAATTGTATAAATTCTCAAGAACTCTGTTGGGTTCAACTTTCCGTCGTATTTTTCTGGTAGTTCTGACTTGAAGACTCGGGTGGATGGCCAGCGGACCTGGCATAGCTCATGAGTGAAGGCAGGGCACCCAAACACGAGAGGCAAATACCCGCCAGCACCCGGCGCGGGCTCGCCATCGTCTAGGCCATTGCCCCTATCAGATTGACGGCGTGCCTCTCGGCATCGCTCTATAGTGACGCATGCATCTTCCTTGCACTGGTCTTCTAGAACTCGCCGCTGATCACGATGGGTTTGTGGGTCAGATGAAGCCATTGATGTATTCTCAGGCTCATCGACTCGTCGGGCTTGCTGACGTTGTCGCTGGGCCTGTTGTCACGGAGGGGATTCCATCGTTGGTGTAACCCCCTGAACACGACGAATGTCTTTGGCTGCCGTCGCTGTTCACCGGGGTCGCACGGCTCTGCATGTTGAGATTTTCCGGCCTTAGTAAAGCCAATCAAACTCTGGATGGTGGCCCTCCACTCAGCCATCTTGTCAGTCGTTGGTGGAAATTTCAATAGGAGCTGTGCTCGCGTCATCGCTTCTGCGGACGTGCTTGGCATGGACAATGAGGCAGACCGCAATGTCGCTCGACTCCTGGTAGAACCAACAGGAGTGTCGACGCGTTCTTGCCTTCGTGGGCCAGTCGCCAAGGCAGTTTGGTGGTGAGTGGGATGTGCTTGCGGGTCGACGGCCCCATTCGGCGCCCCGCCTTGCTCGTCTTGCTCTAGGCAAGGCGTGCGTCTCGTAGTTGCACCCGTAATGGGCGGACTGGAGGGTTGTGGCTTGCATCGGAGCGGGTTTCGCTATGGCGACTGCGTCTGCTACTGCGGCCGGGAGGTGGAGACTGGTCATTCCCTCCCCCCACAGCTTTCAGATCAAGCTCGCCAGGATGTTGCTGATGCTGCCCGCCCCTGGCGTTTCCTACCTCAAATTCGTGTCGCCTGCCACGCCCGCCTCACCAAACGCTTCCGTGGTGCCTACGGTGTCTGTGGCTGCGTGTGAGGGAGCCTTCAAAGTGGATGGATGTGCTGTCGCGCCAGGTTTCTTCTTGGGTGCCATGGATGAAGAAGATGATGACGAAGAAGACGCTGATGAAGATCAACGCACTGTTCACAACTTCGGGTTCGTACTAGCACTCTGCCCCTACCTGGCACGCCAAAGATGTCGTGGGTGAACACGATCACCTATGGGGCCATGAACCCCTTGTGGTTCAGAAAGGGGGAGGTCATGTTGCACAAAGAGCGAAAGTCATGAGGCGGCACGACGACGGCACTTGTGGTTTTTACCCAGCTTCGAGCCACTCAAAAGCGTAAAACCCTACTCCTGCTTTTGGTGGATTGGATGAAGGAATCACAACAACATGCAATGTTGGAGACTGGCAAGGTGACCTCAGGAGAGCAGCTATGCGCATACAAGTGTGAGGGGGGTTCGAATCCCTCTCTAGGTTGCCTTGGGCCTCCTTTTATAGCTCAAGGGGTAACCACAGTGGCAAAACAAACATTATCTTACAATTAGACAGCTAATAGTGCTATCATACCTAAATCTGTCATTTAGGACAAAATGTCATAAATGCTATATTAGGTCGCGTGTGGGGGTGCATCCCGGCAAGCTTATGCCCCCGCTTAGCCAGCTTTGCTTACCATCTTGACATGCCTTTAGACAGGTGTCAAATGATCATGATCTGCCTTCCATCATAATGCCACGTGCTTAGTGAGAGCCACTTAGTTGCTTGGGGGCTCGACACTTAATCGACAAGTGATTGGCTTTGTGATGCGGTGGAGCGGTGGCAATCTGACATGCGCCTGCCCGGAGAAGGGCTTCCCGAGTCTTCTTAGAGCGGGTGCGCGCTTCGGCCGCCGATCGCCACAGATGCGCGTCTAGTGTGGTTCGGCTTTGTTCTTGTTTATGCTATCGGCCTTGCCTAGCTTGCCTGGGCCGCAAGGGATATTGTTATTGGAATCTTGACTTGTATGCTTGGCTTGGCCTTCTTGATCCGCCCCTTGATATCACGAAGAGCGGTTTCTCTTGCTTAGCCTTGCGTTGTGCATTAGTGCCGAATGCATGATTATCAGCACGCCTGTGCATGATCTCGGTGAACAAACGTGCATGTTCACTGCACTGACACACCTGCTGGAGTATTCCATTTCCTCGTGGGCGGACCTGTGCAATGAATTCATTGGCACCTTCGCAGGTGGTCACCAGGAGTCAGGACGACCCAGTGACCTGCAACCCCTTGTGCAAAAAGAAGGGGAGAGTTTGCGCAAGTATTTGCAAAGGTTCAGCCGAGTGCATCACACATCTAGCAGCTGTTATTGCCGCATTCCACACGAATGTGCGCAATCGCAGGATGCGAGCTAAGATGAATGTTCAGTTGTGCAAGACTGTCAATGAACTTTACACGTTGGCAGACAAGTGTGGTCGTTCAGAAGACAGGAGAAGACTTCCAGGAGAAGAGGCGGGTGTCGAAGCCAATTCGGAAGACGACGATGACGCTGCCACCCCCCGGAAGAAGAACATGAAATGCAACAAGAAACGTAAGGAGAAAATAGTGATGGACATTGACAGCTCCGGTGATCTCAGCACCGACAAGAAAGCAAAGATTGAGACACCCGGTATGGAAGCTACTACTTGGGATCCCTGCCAGCAGCTGCGGCAGCTGAGAAGACTGGCAAATTCGATGGGCCATACTAGAAGATCCATAGGACCAAGGGTCACGATCTCCAAGATTTCAAGCAAGTTGAGCAGCTAGTCGACAAGCAGAAGGCTGAATATGAAAGGCGTGACGAGGAGAGAGGCCAGAATGGTGCTAGCGGGAATGGTCGTGGTGGCCACAATGGTCATCGCGGCAAATTGGATCAGTAGAAGGAAAAGCTCACCAGAGGCCACAAGAAAAAGGAAACTGAAGATGATAGTGAAGAGGTAGATTATGAGACCAGTGAGCAGGAGTTTCAGAGGGCTACTGAGGCAATGTGCATTGACATGGGTGCATCATTACACTCCTCATACCGCCAACTGAAGCAGTGGGCGCGTGAAGTTAATGCGGCAGAACCAGTAGCAAGCGCTCGAGAACCAATTAAGTGGTCCAACACACCCATCATCTTTGACATTGAGGATCACCCAGATCGCACTACTGCGGTTGGATGCTTGTCATTGTCGGTTTCGCCAACAATCCGCAACCTCAAGGTCACTAAGATGGTTGACGGCGGCCAGGGTTGAATTTGATTTCCCCCGATGTGCTTAAGAAGCTCCAAATTCCTGATGAGGATCTAAAGAAGACTGGCACTTTCTAGGGGATCAACTGTCAGGACCCCGATCCTAAGTCACACCGATCTAGCATGTAACACATCATATCACTTTGCGGCCTCACGGACGGTATTCCCACGGGTGCCACCTTACCTGGCCCGAGACCGTTTGCGCCTTTTGGCTCACGTATATGATAGTGTCGCTAGCATCCATATGACAAGGAACCCGGGCCGACATGACTAGTCGTGAACCCAAAGTGGCACTAACTTACGGGGACAGGCATACATGACCCAGCCTTGAATGTGTCAGTCATCAGCGTGTGAATCCGGGCTGTAGCAACTGGGCTAACAGGACTCCGGGAACCCAGGCTGTAGCAGGCTAGCAGGACTCCGGAAGTCACCGCATGACATTTCCACAAAGGGACAGACACAAGAACGAAGTGGGACACATGCCGGCCAGTCTAGGTCTTCCGGAGCAGTAGTAACTGGGCTAGCAGGACTCCGGTAAACCGGGCTGTAGCAGACTACCATGGCTCAGTGGAAGCACCAGACTACATTTTCCCATAAGAGAGGCTACCAAGGATAGACAACTAGGTTGTCGGATCCCACACATACCAAGCATTTCAATCATACACACAATATGCTCGATATGTGCAAATACAACATGTCATCACAACAAGACTCTACGACTCAGAGTATTTATTCATTAGGCTCCGAGGAGCCAAGTATTACAAACATGGGTCTCATGACCCAACATACAGAGCATACAAGCAACAAGCACACGCGGAAGCTTAACTTGTCTGAGTACAGACAACTACAAATGAAAACACTGAGAAGCCTCACTATCTACAAGACCCTGCCGAGGGCACAAGATCGTAGCTGAGGTAACAAGTTAAACGTCGAAGTCCACGCGGAACTACTAGTGAGACTGAAGTCTCTCCGCAAAAACTTAAATTAAGCAAACGTGACTACAAATGTACCCAGCAAGACTTACATCAGAACTAACTACATATGCATCGGTATCAATAAAGGGGGTGGTGGAGTTTAACTGCAACAAGCCAGCTTTGACTCAGTGGCTATCCTGAACTACGACTGCAAGTAACTCTTTTGAGGTGGCGCACACGAGTCCACATATTCACCATTCAATACACCACTATGGATCCGCTCCCGTCTACCTACGAGAACGCCATCCATAGCAGTCACGCTTATCTTACGCATTTTAGAGTATCCACTTTCAGTTGTCTATGAACTGTACATGCAACCCAGAAGTCCTTTACTGCGGACACGGCTATTCGAATAGATCATTTATAACCCTGCAGGGGTGTACTTCTTCACACACGCTCTCGCCACTTACCACCATGTACACGTCGTGTATCTCGGCAACCTTCAAGCGGAAGCCTGGCGAGGGAGTCGGCCACGACCTGACTAACCACACAAGTCTCTAATCCAGGTTTATTGCCTATTTGGGTTCCATCCGGGAGGAGATCCGGACGGGGTTTCACTCAGAGCCCCAAACGATGTGTGCAGGGTTCCCGAGACACCAAACGGGCGCCCAGTACACCGGGCCACGGTGTATCTACCACATCATAGCCCACCCCTTTGGTCAGCGCTACGCACGGCCTCCAACACATATCCTACAAACACCAGAAACAAGTTGCAACTCCTGGACAGAGATCAAGGCGATTAATAAGTCGAGAGGGTCCATTGGTTTCGGGCCCAACGCGTGGTAGTAGCTGTTCATGGATCACAAACACAGAACTCAGTTCCTGAGGATGGTTTCAATGAGACAACCCACCATGTACTCCTACATGGCCTCTCACCGCTACCTTTACCAAATCATGTTCACACACTTAGCTCTCAACAGTAGGACATGTCGACACACCTCCAATTCATCCCCGATGAACCAGACCTAACTCAACTCTAAGCAATAGCAGGCATGACAAACAAGCATGAATGAGTAGGCACATCAGGGCTCAAACAACTCCTACTCATGCTAGTGGGTTTCATCTATTTACTGTGGCAATGACAGGTCATGCAGAGGAAAAGGGGTTCAACTACCGCAGCATGAAACAGTTGAATCGTTGTTGTCCTAATGCAGTAAAAGAGAGCAGGAGCGAGAGAGTGGGATTGTATCAGAATGAACAAGGGGGTTTGCTTGCCTGGCACTTCTGAAGATAATATAGTTCTTCATCGGTGTCATCGAACTCATCATCGGAACCACGTCTACTGAGAGGGGACAAATATCGGCAAACAAGGAAGAACACAATCAATGCAATGCAACAATTGTGATGCATGATAAAGACATGGCAATATGATGTGATTTGAGCTAATGCAACTAAAACCAGGGGGTTTGAGCTAATTTGAACCAGAGGTTCAAATTCAAACTCAAGGTATGAATTCAAATAGTGCATTATCATGTTTTGAACTAAACAGTGAGGTTAAGTTGTTTAAACATGCATGAAACCAGTACAGACGGATAGATTGGATTTTTCTGATCATTTTTCATATATAAATTATTTCATTTGGAGCTACGGTTGAATTTATATGAATTTTAGAAGTTTTGGATAATTTTCTCAAATAAATAAATCATTTCTGATTTATTTGAAATCCCAGAAAACATTTACTGCGTAAGCATGACGTTAGTGTGACGTCAGCAAGTCAATAGAGGCGGTCCAGGTCAAACCTGACCAGTGGGACCCGCACGTCAGTGTAACAGGGAAGGGACAGGGGCTGACTAGTGGGTCCGGGTCAACGTTTCGTGGCATGGTCAAACTGACATGTGGGGCCGGCTATATTAACCTAACCTAAACAGGGAATAAATCCGGGGTTTAATTAAGGCATGGGGCCCATAGTCAGTGAGAGAGGGGTTAGTTAGCTGGGTCATTAGTGGCTAATGATAGCGCCACGTCGGCTTCGCCGGACTTCCGTCGGCGGCGACCAAAACGCGGTGGAGGCACACCGGAGTGGCTCGGGTTTCGCCTACAGGCTGTGGTTTGGCGCGCTGAGGGTACCAGGGCATAGCCCTTGCTCGCCCGCATCGTGCGACGGTCAAGCTGGACGCGGGGGTCGCCGGAATCGACGCCGACGACGACGTTTGCGGCGGTCGTGGTTCGGGCATGCTCGGGAACGACGATGTGGTGCGCCATTGATTGAGAAGGTGGGGGTTTTCGGCTCCTGGGAAGGTGTGGAGTACGGTGCCTCACTCGGTTTCGAGCCCCAGTAGCTGTAGCGACGGTGGTGACATCACCGGCGGCGTGGAGTTTGCCGGTACGGTGGGGTCGGAGCTAGAGCACGCGCGTGGGTGTGGAGGTAGGGGGAGGAGCAAGAAGGGCTCACGGCGGTTCATATGAAGGATACGGCGAGCTCGGGGAGGGGTTGGTGACGATGGAAGGTCGCTGGTGATCTCGGGCGGCCGAGGTTGAAGATGGCGATGGCGACGGCGATGCAGGTCGTACGGAGATGCTTGGCTCGGCGGAGAGCTTCAGCGCGAGGAGGCGGAGCCTGGGGACTCGTCGGTGAGTAGTCTGGTGGCCGATGGTCGCGGTAACGGCGAACGACGATGACAGACGCATCTGGTGGTGCTGCGGGAAGGAGCTAGAGGAGAGGGAGAGAGCTCCAGAGTGAGGGGAGAGGCAGAGGGGGCTGCGGGGCACCTACTGGCACCGGCAGGCTCGAGGGGAGGCCGCGAAGTAGGCAAGGAGGAGCTGGCCTCCTCGGGCACGCGCGCGTCGACACGCCTCTGCCTACTGGCAGAGGTTGAAGGCAGCCGCTTCGGCCTGGTGGACTGGGCCGGCCAATGGGCCGCCAGGTAAGTGGCTGGGCTTCTCTCTCTCTCTCTCTCTCTTATTTCTGTTTTCTATTTTTGTATTTGTTTCTGGATTTAGTAAAAATACAAAATCATTTAATAAATTCCTAAAATAAATTGCGGGCACTGTTAGAATTATTTACAACAGCCCACAACCACCTCCAGAATTATCTGGGCATTTTAATTATTTATAGCAATTAAATGCCAAAACTCAAATACTTTATGAGTTCATTCAAAAATCCAAATTGATCTAGAAAAATGTGCACCATTTTTGTCAGAGGTGTTGGACCAATTCAAAAATGATGAACATTTCTAAAGGGCATTTTGGGTTCATTGAAAAGTTTTAAGTTTGAACCTAGTTGAATTCATTTGGTGCTAGGGTTTCAACATCCCCATTTCAAGTTTCTTAGGAATTTAAACATGATGACATGATGAGCAAGCAAAGTCAAGCAAGGGCTGATCTGGGGCTGTGATAGCTCACCCCACTAAACAAGAATCTCGTCCCGAGATTCAAGACGTGAGGTAAGAAGACAGAGGGGACACAAAGCTAACACAATCTTCATGATCCAATTGCTCCTCTCGAGGATGTTGATTCATTGCTTCAAGTTGACCTTGACGTCTTTGCTTTCAAAATCTTCATTCAACTCGATGACTACAAAAAGAGATTCTACAGGAAACGATCTCCTCGAAGATCAAGCGATTCACGATCAACTCACGGGATGAGACACAGTAACTCTCTCGAGTTGAGACACAAACACACATCAAGAGGGATGGAAGAAACAGATGGCGAAAGTTCGATTTGGTAGGCAACAATTCCATGCTTAAATAGATGGTGAGGGGGTTTCAAGGTAGCGAGGAGTTATGTTGCCCATGATACCATAACGAGACATCTTAGGGGAGATGACTCGTAGAGGTATTCCCTTAGGTGGAAAAAAGAATTACTTTTGATATAGAGATCATTGAAACTCTCTGTACCAGCCTAAGGCAATTCACCAACAATAGTTTGGCGGAGTTCAGAGGAATGGCATACCCGGGCTAGAATGGATGATGTGGACTACCTTGTTGAAGACAACGCAAAGGATGATTTTTGCTTATCATCGGAAATGGATGGGACCCATGGTAGGACCACTTTTGAAGGTGATCCTGACCAGAAATTACCGAGAAGGGTAGTCCATGGTTGAATGGCACAATGGCGGTGCAAGCTAGGAAAAAATGCTAATGCTGGGAATGATTCTAGTACTGGGAGAAACTCAACAGTAGGGAGTGATTCCACTGTTAGAAAGGTTATGGCATAATCAAATAAACTGAGAGCGGATCCCAATTAATGCCGACGATAAATCCTAGTGCTTGCGCGTGCTCTCAAGAACTTGAGCATTTCCATATTCATCAAAGTTTTACCAATACCCGTGTCAAGGATCCTGGCAACACAACATACTACCACCCACCTCCTCCCCGGCGACACCCACCACCTCCGGCGATCTCCTCAACTGGCCATCTTTTTCTAGTTTCTCTCCAACGGATCTCTTCGGCGTGTTGTGATCTACACGCTCATACCCATCTTTCATGGGTTCCAATGATGGATCCACCCTTGGCTTGGACTTCTCCAAGGGTTTGGTTTTTGCAGATAAGGTTTTTCAATCTACTGGTTTTTCTGTGCACCCTATGGAGGAATCGGAGATCTTCACCATGGTTGTCTCCTTTGGGCGTCATGATTTTCGTCTGAATGAAGATTCAGTGGCGGCGGCACTTGAGGCAGCCCTCGGAGGTTCGGCTATTGAGTTCATGGTTTTCTTGATCAAGGATAAGGTATTTGGATTTCAAGTCTCTTGCAAAGCAGTGGCCATGATTATTCTAAGTCTTAGATCATTTGCATGTGATCATTTCAAATGTTACTTTCATCTTTGGGGTAACGGTGGCCCAAATTGGGGTCGTGAGTTTACGATCTGGAAATTAGAATGTGATGCCGAGTGGGTTCTTGTTAGCCCTTCCAAAAGGCGTGCTGCTCTGGGTTTGTTGGCCATGCATAAGAGACCTTCTAAGTCCTCGTTCAAATCTGCTAATTCTATCAGCAAGAAAGCTTCTTTTGCAGTTTTTCAAAACTACGCAGCTTGTCGTGGTTATCGTTTTCCTGCATCTGAAAATTGTATTCAAACAACTGAAGATGCGGGTTATTCTATCCCACCACATGAGAGGGTTGCCATTCATCCCACTTTGCTAGCAAATCTCCGGTGGACGTCGACGAGGCCTTCGATATCTTTTGGCACGGTGCAAGATCTACTGTCTCCGACTGATTGGGCGCCGCCATCTTCGGGCGGGAATCATGGTTCTTTGATTGTGGACATACCTTGCCATGTTGGGTCATCTTCGGTGTGTGCCACGGGCCGGGAGGAGCACACGAGTTTTGGGCCGCTGGATAGGGCTGAGCAGGACCTCTCCCCTGGGCCTGTTAACATTCCTTCTTCGCAACAGGCAAGAGAAGATTTTGATGATTTGATTTCTGGAATGGTTGAGTAAGTTAACACGTGTCAGATTTGTTTGGCAAAGGGACATTTATCTTCTGCTTGCACTTCAAAACTCTGGTGCCTCTCTTGCTGCCGTGGTTGGGGTTGGCAACCAAAACCCGCTAACGTTGCAACTTCCGAAGCCTCCAGCGAGAATATCTCTCTGACGTCGCATTTACCAATCTTGGACCTCCCTTGCACTTCCACATTTACTTCCTCGTCCAGTCCCATCAGCCCTGGACACAAGACTCCTTCGTCTCCGCCGTCTGCTACACCTCCTCCGCCACTGCACTCGCCGTCGGCGTCGCCGGACCATGTGCTATGCTCCCATGGCCAACTTCCATCTCGATCCTTGCTCTATGTCTCGGCTGGCCACCACATTGTTGACGGTGGAGATGACCGGGTGCCGCGAACCTTTGTGACGCCACATACCCCAATTGTGCACCGCCATGAAGAGTTTATGCTTGCTGAGGTGATAGGTGCTGCCTAGGGAAGAGGTTGTAAAGTGGCTGCAAGCGCATGGTGTTTTAGTCAGGTCAGCACAGCCCTGGATACGCTCCGTGGGTCTTTTTGAGCTTCGTGATGCTGCTGTCCGGTTCCAGTTGCTTCAACTCTCTCCGCAGCCGCTGGGTAATGATCGTTTTGTTCGCTTCATGAAGCATGATGAGTGGGAGTCTTTCAGGGGTGCCCAAGGTTTCCGTCAAGGTTTACTCATCTTCTTCGGCATCCCTTTAGATCTTCGCAATACTGATTGTATCAGAGCTGCTGTGAACACATTCAAGAAATTTCATCATTGGATTAGTGATGATCCATATCTGGTACGGTCTCGGGTTTTTGCTTCTTTCCCTGAAGATGTTCTCGTTCCCCGTGATGTCGTCTTCATGGATTATGCTGCTTAGGGTGGCGCGAGGGTCTCTTGGATGGCTCCTCTGTATATTTTGGGAGCGAATTTTGCTGAACAGATGCCACAGGATGAAGACTGGATGCCCATCAATGGCAATCCACATCCAGTCCCTGGGGTACCGTTCCCGGAATTGCCACCGTTCTTTTTGCCTCCGTATCCAGCCTTGGGATGGAATGTTGTACCTCCACCTCCTCCAGAGCCTGCCGTCAATGATGTGGAAGACAACAACTGGGATTCTTGGAATGAGCCAGTGGACCAGCCTGTTCCACTGGACCAGGAATCTATGGTGATTGATGTTTCTGCACAACCCAGTTCTGATGCTGTCCAGCAGAATCATGTTATTCCGGTTGTTTCATCTGATGAGGAACTGCCTGAGGCTGATAATGTTCTTTTGGGTGATGATATTAATGATGTTAGAAACTGGGCTATTGTGGTTTACCAGCCTCCTCTGATTATGCCTGAAGTGGAACTGCCTGCTGCTGTTCCTTTTGGACCTCCTTTGCCGCCTGAGATGATTTGGAGAAGGTCTTTTGAAAACCTTCTGCAGGCTCCTGTTGTCTACAATGTTCCAAAACCTGTTGCTCTGCAGCCTATTGAGCCAGTGATTTTGTCTAAGAGGAGTTGGGACTTGGCCTTCAGTGACATGGATTTACCTATGCTGACCTAGAGGGACCAGGAGCCAATTAGGCCGGTTGCTCGGGCTGTGTTCTCTGAAGATGTTTCAGACATTCAGCTTTCTTCTACTCCAACTGCAGCACCCCCTAAAGCTAGAAGGCCTCGCAAGACGTTGGCGCCCACTCCCATTATGGACACATATGTTCAAAGATGCACCAGGAGCTCGGCCCAACGTGATGGTTTGAAGCCCACTTTCCAGGAGCTTTCTATTCAGCCCAAAAGCAGGAAGCCTAGAGCAAAGCCTTTCACTGTTGAGATGCCAGATGACCCAGCCGAGGAGGAGATCCCACCAGCTACACTTGTTGCTCGTCTGCAAGAAATTGGAAGGGAACTGGAGATTGATGCTCAACTCCTAACTGTGGATGCTCTTATGGTGGATCCACCTCTTGCTGCTGCCACTAATGCAAATGAATAGTGTGCTCCTTTTCTATTGGGTCTGGCAAGCCTTTAAATTTGCTCTTATGCTGTCCTTTTGTTGGTCACTTTGTCATGCAAACTTTATGGTAATGGTGCTGGGTCAGACTGTTATGGGCTCTTTTGTTCATATAGCATTGTGTGTTGTATGCTTGGTGGACCTTATCAATTTATGTTTTAATGAGTAACCTTTGTAGAAACTGGAATGTTTTGTGCTGGAATGTCAGAGGTTTAAATTCTGAGGCTAGGCAGAGAGCAGTTAGGCAAAAAACCAATGAAAGTCAGTGTGCTGTTGCCTGTTTGCAGGAAACCAAATGCTCATCTTTTGACTCTAGGTCAATTAAGAGTTTCTTCCCTAAGAGGTTTTAAAGGCTTTGCTTTCTCTCCTGCAATGGGAGCCTCTGGGGGAATTCTTGTGGTCTGGAACTCTTCTGTTTTTCTTGGAACTTTACTTGAAATTCAGCAGTTTGCTGTAGTTGTTGAGTTTGTGTCCAGACAGAACAATGAAAAATGGACTTTGGTTGCTGTATATGGGCCTTTTCCGGGTGAAGCTAGAGATAATTTTGTCAATTGGTTATATAACCTAATTATTCCTGTTCATGAGAATTGGCTGCTTTTAGGAGACTTTAATTTCATTAGGTCCATAGAGAACACGAATTTGCCTGGAGGGGACCTAAATGACATGTTCATCTTTAATGAGATAATTGGGCATGTGGGCCTTCTAGAGTTACCCATCAAGGGAAGAGCTTTCACTTGGTCCAATATGCAGGACAGCCCACTTCTTGAGCAATTGGACTGGTTTTTCAAGTCAGTGGACTGGATCTCTGTCTATCCTATGACAGAAGTGCTCCCCCTTGCTAGGACTGCATCTGATCATGTCCCCTGTGTTGTCACAATCAAAACATCTATCCCTAAGTCAAATCTATTTAGGTTTGAGAACTATTGGTTGGAGCTGGAAGGATTTATGGATTGTGTTGCCAAGTCTTGGAAAATGCCTTCTAGGAAGGGACACATAACTGCTAGAATTGCTGATAAGTTCAAGTCTCTCAGAATGTGCCTTAAAAGATGGCAAATGAATGTTTCTAAGTTGAAACTCCTGATTGGTAAATGTAATCATGTTATTTTGCTGCTGGATGACTTGGAGGAGTGGAGGCCTCTGTTTATTCAGGAGCATAACTTCAGGAAAATTGTCAAAGCGCACCTGGAGAAATTGCTACATTTGCAATTCCTTTATTGGAAGAAAAGGTGTACTATCAGATACATTAAGGTGGGAGGGGAAAATACAAAGTTTTTCCATGCCATGGCCACTGAAAGGCACAGGAGGAATTCTATTGCAAGTCTCAAATTGCCTGATGGTACTGTGATCAATGATCATGCTCAAATGGAAGGAATCATCTGGAATTGTTTTAAAAATAGGATGGGCACACCAAGAGGCATTGTCATGGACTTTGACCTCTCTGCTCTCATCACCCCTGTGGAAGGCCTTGACATTCTCACCAAACCTTTTGAAAAAGATGAAATGGACAAGGTGGTTCAGCATATGCATGTGGATAAAGCTCCAGGTCCTGATGGCTTTAATGGCCTGTTTTTCAAAAAATGCTGGCATCTAATTTCTTAGGACTTTTATGAGCTAGCTCAGGAATTCTATGAGGGTGGTGCCATCTTAGATAACATTAATGATTCCTTCATTACTCTTGTACCTAAAAAGCCTGCACCTGAAGAGGTTGGAGATTATAGGCCTATTTCTCTCACTAGTATGGGCCTGAAGTTTCTTTCCAAAATGGCAGCAAATAGGTTTCAGGACGTGATCTTGCAGTGCATTCACAAGAACCAATATTGTTTTATTAAGAGCAGAACAATCCAGGATTGTATTGGCTGGACTTTTGAGTATTTGCATCAGTGCCACCAATCTAGGAGGCCAATTTTAATCCTTAAATTAGATTTTGAAAAGGCATTTGATTCTCTAGAACATGACGCTCTTTTTCAGATTCTTAGGCATAAAGGTTTTAATGAGAAATGGATTCTCTAGATGAAGCAGCTGCTGGGTACTGGTACTTCCTCAATTCTTCTTAATGGTGTCCCTGGGAGAAAATTTGTTTGTAAAAAGGGGGTCAGGCAGGGTGATCCTGTCTCTCCACTTCTCTTTGTTATTGCTGCTGATCTGTTGCAATCTATCATCAATGACATGTTCAGAAGAGGAATTCTCCATCTGCCTATCCCTTGTCATGACCAGGATTACCCTGTGATCAAATATGCAGATGATACTTTAATCATCTTACCTGCTGACAGGATTTAGCTCCTGGCCTTGAAAGATATGCTTCAAGTGTTTGCTCAGTCCACTGGCCTTGATGTCAACTACCGCAAATCTTTCCTCATCCCCATAAATGTTGATCCTATTGTCATGAATGATCTTGCTGCTGCTTTTGGTTGCCAGATAGGAAAGATGCCTTTCACTTATCTTGGGCTGCCAGTAGGAACCACAAGGCCCAAAATGGTGGACTTTATGCCTCTGGTGGACTGTATGGAGAGAAGAATGACTGCTAGTTCCTCTTTTTTCAACCAAGGGGAGAGGCTTCAATTTTTGAACTCTGCTCTGTCTTCAATGCCCATCTTCTTTATGTGCAGTTTGGTTGTTCCAGCTGGAATCCTCAAGCAGTTAGAGAGAATTCAGAGGAAGTGTTTGTGGAGAAAGAATAGAGATGAACCTGCCCCCTCCCTTGCTGCTTGGGAGCTTATTTGTAGGCCAAAAACAGGGGTGGTCTTGGTATTCCCAATCTGGGGGTTCAAAATGTTGCCTTACTCCTCAAACATGCTAGTAACTTCCTGAATAAAATTGATATTCGTTGGGTATCTCTCATTTGGGACTCTTACTACCATGGAAGGGTGCCTCAAGGAACATCTTCTTGTGGCTCTTTATGGTGGAAGGATATTTGCAAGGTTATGCTAAGTTTTAGAGAGTGTTCTTGGGTTGAGGTTAATGATGGTGACACTGCTCTGTTCTGGTCAGATAACTAGAATATTGGTGATGAGGTCTCTCCTCTTCAATCAAGATTTCCTAGGTTATTTTCTTATGTTAAGGACCCATGGATTACATTCAAGGAGTTTTTCAGGTCTCAGGATATTGTACAACATTTTCATCTCCCCTGTCTGCCCAGGCTTTTGGAGAATTGGGCATGATTCAATCTATGATGGATTCTCATAGCAGAGTATCTGGCTCTAAGGATGTGTGGTTTTGGCAGAACTCTTCCAAGCAGTATAGACCCAAGATGTTTTACACCAATACATTCCAGTCTGAAACCTTTAACCCTCTGTCTGTTGGATATGGAAATCATCCTGTACTCTCAAGATTAAGGTGTTTGCTTGGATGCCCATCATGGACAGGCTGAATACAAAGGATATGGTGGAAAGAAGGCATTGGCACATGGAGGATGGTGTGCATTGTAGACTATGCCCCCTGCAGGTTCGAGAGACCAGGGATCATCTCTTCTTCAACTGCAATTTCAGTTTTCGTGTCTGGAACTACCTGCAAATTGATTGGCCTGCAGGGAATACTATGTCTGATGTGGCTATTCAGGCTAGGAATGATTTTGACATGCCTTTTTTCTTTGAAGTGGTGTTCACTGCATGTTGGAACATTTGGATCATTCGAAATGCCAATGTTTTCAGAAATGAGAGGGCCAGATTTTATAAATGGCGTGCTGCTTTTAGGCATGATATCTCCTTGTTGCAATATAGAATTAAATCTGCCTACAAGGATGACCTTCTCAAATGGATTTCTTTTCTTCCCCCTTAAGGCTTAGTGTAGTAAGGCTTTTTTGCCCCCCTCTTCTCCTTTTAGTTCAGCTTCTTATTCTAGATTACTCCTTGTAATCAGCTGTTGTATCTTTGTTACTTTGTTTAATAAAGTTTTTGATATGCTGTGGGGGTTTGCCCCACAGTTCCCAGTCAAAAAAAAACACAACATACTACCATGATGAATAGTGATGGACGATGCAGATGCAAAGGGAGATAACACCTTCTCAGATTTCTCCTTAGCGAGGCCAAGGAAACAATATCTGATGATCGATCAAGAGACATTTATCACTCAGCTTCTAATGTTCTCCTTGATGTGCTAGCGTAACCCATTTATTGATATTGTTTGGTATCTAGAACATCAGGTAGAAGGTCGGACTTCGTGAGCGCAAGAATCCATAAGGAATAACTATGGAAGTAAATCCTACGGAATTCTTGGGAAGGTGGCCAATTTTCTCAATCAAGTTACTACAATAATGGGTCTTTCGGCTGGGTGTGTTGGCCACGACATCCACTTTACCGGGTTACAGAGAGACCAATATTATAGTTCTTGGGAAACGTTCCAACCATCACACCTACCTAAGATTCAGATCTGGTTGGTGTCAGGATAATCCAGACTCATCCAGCCTAGAGAGAAAAATGAAAGTTTGCAACACAAATCGACGAGATGACGTTGTGAGATTCTCGGGAGATGAACTACGATAGCAAGCTCCAAAACATGAGCTGGTTCTACTACACACCTGTGAACACACTGTCCTAGACAAGCATGACCACATGGTAGTCTTATAATAAAACACTACCGAGTTCTAATTGGGAACCATCATCGCGGATAACAAAGTCCTTGCATAAGTCATATGATTAGCTCCTATGAAGGAACTTGTTCTCCTTGAACAAATCAGTTAGGGGCTTGGTGTGTTAGGGATACATATAGAATGAAGGTTGCAAGTCTCCAAACCACATTATACTTCACACATATGCTTGACTGACTTGGGATGATTCCAGAGGGAGCAAAACAAACTTTCTCGAATTCACGGCGGCAACTTGCATCTAATGCACATGAATTAGAGGAAGTCACTTCTTTAATCCAACATATCCTTCATGAATGGGACATGAAGAAAATTCTTACACAAGTTTACAACACTAGCTTAATGTTCAATATGAATCATGGACAAAATGAAAATGTTGCCAATGGGCTCAACAACAATCCATCGAGGCTTCCCTATGATGGAATTCCACAATTATGTGAACCAGGTGATAGCATTGGTCAGTCCAAAAGATATAACGGTGTATGCTCGAGGAAACAAGCATGAGTAAGACAACATTACGAACATCGTTGGTTCTGATTTGATTTGATGATAGCCCATACTCAAATCAAAGATTGGGCAAGACAATAGATCCAACAACTGATCATGAGGATCAATCGATGGAGATATCATCTTTCTTCAACACACACACACACACACACACAGACAATGATATCCCTTAGCGATGAACTAAGTCAGACAAGCTTTCATCTTCCAACTCTCCAAGTTGTTGTTCAGCTTACCAACCAGTTCAGGGTATCCAACACAGAATCTTGGAGAATGGGTGGTTACAAGAAACCAACTTGATCACGAACTCAACATATCGGTCTAGGGACGACCTGGTGGTACTTCCGTGAAGATATCGGGAAAATCACGAACCACCGATATGTCCCTAAGCTCGAGAACAATCTTGCTTTTCAAGGCAAGATGACATGTTCAGAAGAGCAAGGGATTCAATCCTAACTCAAAGATCAAAGAGTGCACCAAAAATAAGGACAAGGTAGCATGATCAATCCTAGAATAGTGGTTCGATAACCAACACGCTAAGAATGATACTAATGTCCATTAACTACCAAGCAACACGGTTGCTAGAAGTATTGATTTCACACATCATGGTTCACTTGTCGGCATTCCAGTTGCGACAACACGGGACCGAGGAATGAAAAATGATGGCAAGAAGTATCACTGTATCAAGAGTTCATAGGATGGTGTGCAATTCCCGTGATATTCCTGACATAAAGAAGGCAATACTCCAAGGTAGAACAGAACAAAAGCTGGATTGGCATTTTGACTGCGGAATACAACTACTTTGACCCAATCCTAGAAATGGATGACGTACTGAAGTTTGTTTTTCCTAGTCATTCTGAACTAGAATGGCTTGACGAACCACAAGAATGATAGGCACCAATGAACGAATGCATGCATACTCTTGACTATCAATTGATAGACGAAGGTCAGAAGACAACTAAAGAGGGACAACTCAAAGGAACCTATGTTATTCTGAGTTGTGGATTCATGGATTAGTATGCCGAACAAATTCAACATATTTCTTCCGGATAACCCATGCAGAGAGGTAGAATTGGCAGAGTCAAAATATAGAATGGGGAACTCATCGATAGCAGTCTTGTTGTGATCTTTTGGTTCAACGAGGAACTTCTGCCAAGGATGGTTCATGGTATTTGGAAGAATGATATACCACGGACCTTGAAGACTAACACAAGGTCACTAATATCCTAAAGGAAAGAGCAACACTATCTACACGAATTAAGTAGAGTGAATCTTGGGTTCAAAAACCCAGAAATAGAATCCCTAGTAACTAAATGGCATCACGGGATGCTTTCGAGAATAATGGCCAGAATCATCACACTGGGAATACAAAGCATTGCTAGATTACTAGGTGACTCCCTAAGACACCTAGGGTCATAATAATAGCTCCAACATATATGTCGAGGCAATAGAGTACCTCAACTCACTGATTAGTGTGGTTGAACTGGCCCAAAGGGACACCGGGAACAGAAAGAAGGGATTTGCAAATGCATCAGACTATTTAGAAACCTGGGATGACTCGGACAGCATAACGGCTGTAAATGCTCAAAATTATTTGATACATCCTGCAAAATGGTGGCATAACCACTTAACATCACAATATCAAAGTTATGGGATCAACTGTCAACACACAGAAGTAGTAGGAACTGAACTCGGGCTTGAAACCAACAATCATATAAGTCTACAGATTAGTAACACGTGATCCTGATAGAAGATGAAAAAGCCTAGTTCTTAATCGCCACAGAAAAGAAGAGGGTGACTCAGATCAGAAGGGCATAGGGTATAAGAAGTAAAAAGAGCCTTACGTTCCCTTCCACAATCAATTCCCTTATATAACTAAAGCATTTCTAGACTCAACTTCAACCAGTTTGGCTTGGTAATCCTACAGGCAGTCAGGCTCTCATACCAAAGCTGTCAGGACCCCGATCCTAAGTCACACCGATCTAGCATGTAACACATCATATCACTTTGCGGCCTCACGCACGGTATTCCCACGGGTGCCACCTTACCTGGCCCGGGACCGTTTCCGCCCTTTGGCTCATGTTTATGATAGTGTCGCTAGCATCCATATGACAAGGAACCTGGGCCGACATGACTAGTCGTGAACCCAAAGTGGCACTAACTTACGGGGACAGGCATACATGACCCAGCCTTGAACGTGTCGGTCATCAGCGTGTGAATTCGTGCTGTAGCAACTGGGCTAAATGGACTCCGGGAACCCGGGCTGTAGCAGGCTAGCATGACTCCGGAAATCACCGCGTGACATTTCCCTGAAGGGACGGACATAGGAACGAAGTGGGACACATGCCGGCCAGTCTAGGTGTTCCTGAGCAGTAGTAACTGGGCTAGCAGGACTCCGGTAAACCGGGCTGTAGCAGACTACCATGGCTCAGTGGAAGCACCAGACTACATTTCCCCATAAGAGAGGCTACCAAGGATAGACAACTAGGTTGTCAGATCCCACACATACCAAGCATTTCAATCATACACACAATATGCTCGATATGTGCAAATACAACATGGCATCACAACAAGACTCTATGACTCAGAGTATTTATTCATTAGGCTCCGAGGAGCCAAGTATTACAAACATGGGTCTCATGACCCAACATACAAAGCATACAAGCAACAAGCACATGCGGAAGCTAAACTTGTCTGAGTACAGACAACTACAAATGAAAAGACTGAGAAGCCTGACTATCTACAAGACCCTGCCGAGGGCACAAGATCATAGCTGAGGTAACAAGCTAAACATCGATGTCCACGCGGAACTACTAGTGAGACTGAAGTCTCTCTGCAAAAACATAAGTTAAGCAAACATGAGTGCAAATGTACCCAGCAAGACTTACATCAAAACTACCTACATATGCATCGGTATCAATAAAGGGGGTGGTGGAGTTTAACTGCAGCAAGCCAGCTTTGACTCAGTGGCTATCCTGAACTACGACTGCAAGTAACTCTTTTGAGGTGGCGCACACGAGTCCACATATTCACCATTCAATACAGCACTATGGATCCGCTCCTGTCTACCTATGAGAACGCCATCCATAGCACTCACGCTTATCTTGCGCATTTTAGAGTATCCACTTTCAGTTGTCTATGAACTGTACAGGCAACCCAGAACTCCTTTACCGCGGATTCGGCTATTCGAATAGATCATTTATAACCCTGCAGGGGTGTACTTCTTCACACACGCTCTCGCCACATACCACCATGTACATGTCGTGTATCTCGGCAACCTTCAAGCGGAAGCCTGGCGAGGGTGTCGGCCGCGACCTGACTAACCACACTAGTCTCTAATCCAGGTTTATCGCCTATTCGGGTTCCATCCGCGAGGAGATCCGGCCGGGGTTTCGCTCACAGCCCCGAACGATGTGTGCAGGGTTTCCGAGACACCAAGCAAGCGCTCGGTACACCGGGCCATGGTGTATCTACCGCATCATAGCCCACCCCTTGGGTCAGCACTACGCACGGCCTCCAACACATATCCTACAAACACCAGAAACAAGTTGCAACTCCTGGACAGAGATAAATTAAGGCATGGGGCCCATAGTCAGAGAGAGGGGGTTAGTTAGCTGGGTCATTAGTGGCTAATGACAGCGCCACGTCGGCTTCGCCGGAGTTCTGTCGGCGGCGACCAAAACGCGGCGGAGGCACACCAGAGCGGCTCGGGTTTCGCCTACAGGCTGTGGTTTGGCGCGCTGAGGGCACCAGGGCATAGCCCTTGCTCGCCCGCATCGTGCGACGGTCAAGCTGGACGCGGGGGTCGCCGGAATCGATGGCGACAACTTCGTTTGCGGCGGTCGTGGTTGGGCGTGCTCGGGAATGACGATGTGGGGGTTTTCGGCTCCTGGGAGGGTGTGGAGTATGGTGCCTCACTCGGCTTCGAGCTCCGGTGGCTGTAGCGACGGCGGTGACATCACCGGTGGCGTGGAGTTTGCGGGTACGATGGGGTCGGAGCTAGAGCACGCGCGTGGGTGTGGAGATAGGGGAGGAACAAGAGGTGCTCACGATGGTTTGTATGAAGGAGACGGCGAGCTCAGGGAGGGGCTGGTGACGATGGAAGGTCGCTGGCGATCCCGGGTGGCCGAGGTTGAAGACGGCGATGGCAACGGCGATGCAGGTCGTACGGAGATGCTTGACTCGGCGGAGAGTTTCAGCGCGAGGAGGCGGAGCCTGGGGACTCGTCGGTGAGTAGTCTGGTGGCTGATGGTCACGGTAACAGCATACGGCGGCGACAGGCGCATCCGGTGGTGCTGCGGGAAGGAGCTAGAGGAGAGGGAGAGAGCTCCAGAGTGAGGGGAGAGGCAGAGGGGGCTGCGGGGCACCTGCTGGCACCGACAGGCTCGAGGGGGAGGCCGTGAAGCAGGCAAGGAGGAGCTGGCCTCCTCGGGCACGCGCGCGTCGACACGCCTCTGCCTACTGGCAGAGGTTGAAGACAGCCGCTTTGGCCTGGTGGGCTGGGCCGGCCAATGGGCCGCCAGGTAAGTGGCTGGGCTTCTCTCTCTCTCTTATTTCTGTTTTCTATTTCTGTCTTTGTTTCTGGATTTAGTAAAAATACTAAATCATTTAATAAATTCCTAAAATAAATTGTGGGCACTGTTAGAATTATTTACAACAGCCCAAAACCACCTCCAGAATTATCTAGGCATTTTAATTATTTATAGCAATTAAATGCCCAAACTCAAATACTTTATGAGTTCATTCAAAAATCCAAATTGATCTAGAAAAATGTGCACGATTTTTGTCAAAGGTGCTGGAGCAGTTCAAAAAGGATGAACATTTCTAAAGGGCAATTTGGGTTCAATGAAAAGTTTTAAGTTTGAACCTATTTGAATTCATTTGGTGCTAGGGTTTCAACATCCCCATCTCAAGTTTCTTAGGAATTTAAACATGATGACATGAGGAGCAAGCAAAGTCAAGAGTGGGCTGATCTAGGGCTGTGACATCACCCAAGGGAGGAGCCAGTCGAAGGGAAAGATCAATTTGTTGGTGACCTTTGGAAGGGAAATAAACTTCAGGACTGAGAAGATTGTGTTCGATGTCGTTGAGCTTCCAATGCCATCCAACGGGATCCATGGCTGACCAACTCTGGCCAAGTTCGTGGCGGCGTCCCATTACGTGTATACCACTTTGAAGATGTCGGCCTTGATGCGTCTCCATCGTATCTATAAATTTTGATTGTTTCATGACAATATTCTACAACTTCATATACTTTTGGCAACTTTTTCTATTATTTCTAGGACTAACATATGGATCCAGTGCGAAGTGCTAGTTCTTGTTTGTTGCATGTTTTTTGTTTCACAGAATATCCATATCAAACGGAGTCCAAACACGATAAAAACTTACGGATTTTTTTGGAATATATCTGATTTTTAGGAAAAAATAATCAATGTGAGACGATGCCCGAGGGGCCCACAAGCCGTAGGGGCGCTCCTCCTACCCCAGGCGCACCTGGGAGGCTTGTGGCCACCCCGAAAGGCAGTTTGTGCCCTTCTTTCGCCGCAAGAAAGATAAGATCCGGATAAAAATCATGTTAAAATTTCAGCCCAATCAGAGTTACGGATCTTCGGGAATTTATGAAACAGTGAAAGGCCAAAAAACAAGAGCGTAGAAATAGAAGTAAACACAAAGAGAGATCCAATCTCGGAGGGGCCCCTCTGCCGCCATGGAGGCCATGGACCAGAGGGGAAAGCCCACTCCCGTTTAGGGGGGAGGCCAAGGAAGAAGAAGGAGGGGGCTCTCCCCCCTCTCTCCGGGTGGCTCGGAACGCCGCCGGGGCCACCGCGATCTACACCAACAACTTCGCCGCCGTCATCACCAAATCTCTCCCCCTCAATGCAGCGGCGTAACCTCTCTTTTACCCACTGTAATATCTACTTAAACATGGTGCTCAACTCTATATATTATTTCCCTATGATGTATGGCTATCCTATGATGTTTGAGTAGATCCGTTTTGCCCTATGGGTTGATTGATGATCATCATTGGTTTGAGTTGTATGTTTTATTATTGGTGTTGTCCTATGGTGCTCTCTGTGTCGGGCAAGCGTGAGGGATCCCCGTTGTATGGTTTTCAATATGTTCATGGTTCGCTTATGGTGGGTGGTGTGAGTGACAGAAGCACAGACCCGAGTAAGTAGGTTGTTTGCGTATGGTAGTAAAGAGGACTTGATACCTTAATGCTATGGTTGGGTTTTACCTTAATGATCTTTAGTAGTCGTGGATGCTTGCTAGATTTACAATCATAAGTGCATATGATCCAAGTAGAGAAAGTATGTTAGCTTATGCCTCTCCCTCATATAAATTTGCAATAATGATTACAGGTCTAGTTATCGATTGCCTAGTGTCAAATAACTTTCTTGTGACAAAAAGCTCTCTACTAAAACTAACTTAGTTGTTTCTTTATCTTTTTTTGAGCGGAGGTGAGTTGTTTCTTTATCTAAACATCCCCTATCTTTTATTTATGTGTTCTTTATTATCTTGCAAACCTATCCTATCACACCTACAATGTACTCCTAGTTTCATACTTGTTCTAGGTAAAGTGAACGTTAAGCATGCGTAGAGTTGTATCGGTGGTCGATAGAACTTGAGGGAATATTTGTTCTACCTTTAGCTCCTCATTGGGTTCGACACTCCTTATTGAAAAAGTCTACAATTGATCCCCTATACTTGTGGGTTATCATGGCCTTTTTCTGGCACCGTTGCCGGGGAGCAATAGCATGAGGTGAATATTCTTGTGTGTGCTTGTTTTCTTTATCACTAAGTAGATTTTATTTTTTTTTCTAAGTTTTTTTATATCTTAAGTTATGGATATGGAACACGAAATACCAAAAAAAATTAGTTGTACTTGCAACTCATGGAGACGGGTAACCTCCTAAAACCCTCGATGCTGGTTAAGTGAAAAATATTAAACACTACTTTGATAATCCTGAGAAAACCCCATTCCAATTATAATGGGAGTCACGTTGGATCAACGTGAATACTTTTAGGGATTTTCGCTTGACTCAAAAAGGGAATCTCTTATGGGATGAAATTAATATGTTGCGTTGGTATGCTCGGAATTTACGCTTGAGATACGATTATACTGGTTGCTCTAGGATGAAGGCCCCACACCTTCCCTTTTCATGTAAATTTAGTGATAACAAAACATTGGCTTCATATGCTAATGGTATATATGATTACTATGATCTGGAACAAATAGAAGAATTTGTTGCTTTTAATGGTGCTTATGAAATTGAACCTTTGTTTGAAAAGTGTGAAAATTATGACGATGCTGTTTACACACCTAAAAATTATGCTGTACTTAAATATTACTATGAGAATTATGAATATAATGCTTATATTAATGATTTTATTGAGAAAGTCTCCGCTGTCCAAGAAGAGACTAATATTTTGCAGGAATCTATGGAAGAAGAAATTGCTGAAACTGTGAGCTCATTGGATGAAAAAGATAACGAGGAGAGCGAAGAACAAAAGGAGGAAGAGCGGATTAGCTACCCGTGCCCACCTTCTAATGACAGTAACTCTTTAACTCATACATTGTTTAATTTCCCTTCTTGCTTATCAAAGGATGAATGTTATGATAATTGCTATGATCCCTTCGATTCATTAGAAATATCCCTCTTTGATGAAATTGATGCTTGCTATGCTTGTGGCCATGATGTCAATATGAATTGCGCTTATGGCATGAAATTGTTATAGTTCCTTATGTTAAGAATCAAATTGTTGCTATTGCACCAATACAAGATAGTCCTATTATCTTTTTGAATTCTCCCAACTACACTATATCGGAGAAGTTTGTGCTTATTAAGGATTATATTGATGGGTTGTGTTTTACTACTACACATGATGATTTTGATAGATAAATTATGCATGTGCTTTTTGCTCCTACTTGCAATTATTATGTGAGAGGGACTACATCTACGCCTCTCTATGTTTCAAATACGATGAAATTGCAAGAAACTATTTATACTATGCATTGGCCTTTACTTTGTGTGCATGAATTGTTCTTTTATGACATGCCGATGCATAGGAAGAGAGTTAGACTTCGTTGTTGTATGACATATATTACTTTGTGCTCAATACTAAAATACAATTCATTTATAATTAAAATTGGCTTTGATATACCTTGGGATCCGGGTGGATCCATTACTTGACCACTATATGACCAGCTTAATGGCTTTAAATAAAGCGCTGCTTGGGAGACAATCCGGAAGTTTTAGAGAGTCATTTTATTCTGTTCTGTTCTTTTATAAAAGTTTAAAAACAAAAAATATAGAGAGTAACCTAAAACTTTTGAAAAATAAAAGTGAAAGTGAGAAAGACGAGCATTGTTATAGTGGAGTTAGCCTTTAACCTTGTTCATGCCCATGGAAACTTTGTGAACCTTGATTACAGAAACTTTTAAACAAAATAATTATCCCCTTGTACAAATCCATTGTATTATAGAAAATAATGTGCCAATATTTGCCTTTAGGATGATTATACTTCTTGTTTGGTTTGTGTAGTGCAAAAACAAAAACTTTGCGCTGAGTAACAGAATTGATCTGAGATGTTGGAACGTGATAAATTCTTGAATTTTTTACGTAGTACTGATATGAAAATTGGTTATTTTGTCCTAACTTTTCAGAATGTTTGTAGTTAAAGAAGTATGGTCAATGTTTAGATTGCTACAAACTGTTTTTTATAGACATATTCTATTTTTGATGCATTGTTTTGCGTGTTTTGATGAATCTATGGATTGGATCGGTGATATAAGAAATGGTTAAGTTAGAGTAAAGTAGGTATAATGCAAAAATAAAATATGAATGGTTTTGAAACAATACTTAAATTAATGATTTTATTTATTATACCAACGAATCTCACGAGGGTTTTGATAAGTTCTGTGTGATTGAAGTTTTCAAGTTTTGGGTGAGATAACAATGAATGAAGGAATAAGGAGTGGCAAGAGCCTATGCTTGGGGATGCCCGAAGCACCCCAAGGTAATATTCAAGGACTCCCAAGCAACTAAGATTGGGGATGCCCCGGAAGGCATCCCCTCTTTCTTCTAACGACCATCGGTAATTTTAAGTGGAGCTATATTTTTATTCATCATGTGCTATCCATAAATTCTTGGAGCGTCCTTTGTTTTTTTTTCTTTTTATTTTATGCACCATGCGGGTATGAGATACTCCTTGGTTGATTTATAGAATGCTTCATGCACTTCACTTATATCTTTTGAGTATGGGTTTATAGAATGCTTCATGTGCTTCACTTATATCTTTTGAAGTTTGGATTGCCTGTTTTTCTACACATAGAAAACCGCAATATTTAGAATACTCTTTTGATTCACTTATATTTATTATAGAGTGGGCATATATTTTGTAGCAAGAATTAAACTATCATGCTTCACTTATATCTATTTAGAGAGTTAATAGAAATTGGTCATCCACATGGTTAGTCATAAAATCCTACATTAAACGGGTATGATCACTGAATATGATATGTTTGATTCCTTGCAATGGTTTTGCGATATAAAGATGGTGATATTAGAGTCATGCTTGTGTTAAGGTTTGTGAGTCCCGAATCATGCACGCATGGTGAACCATTATGGGATGAAGTCGGAGCATGATTTATTTTTTTGATTGTCTTCCTTATTAGTGGCGGTCGGGGATGAGCGATGGTCTTTTCCTACAAATCTACCCCCCTAGAGGCATGCGTATTAGTACTTTACTTTGATGGATAATAAATTTTTCCTATAAGTATGTGAGTTCTTTATGACTAATGTTGAGTCCATGGATTATACGCACTCTTACCCTTCCACCATTGCTAGCCTCTCTAGTACCGTGCAACTTTCGCCGGTGCATTAAACCCACTATGTACCCTTCCTCAAAACAGCCACCATACCTACCTATTATGGAATTTCCATAGCCATTCCAAGATATATTACCATGTAACTTCCACCGTTCCATTTATCATGACACGCACTATCATTGTCATATTGCTTTGCACGAGAGTAAGATAGCTAGCCTGATGTTTTCATGGCTTGTCCATTTTTTATGTCATTGCTACGCTAGATCATTGCACATCCCGGTACACTTTCGGAGGCATTCATATAGAGTCATATCTTTGTGCTACTATCGGGTTGTAATTCTTGAGTTTAAGTAAACAAAAGTGTGATGATCATCATTATTAGAGCACTGTCCCATGTGAGGAAAGGATGATGGAAGCTATGATTCCCTCACAAGTTGGTCTCTGGACTTAAAAAAAGAGGCCAGAGAATCCCAAATAAAAAAAGAGGCCAAAGAGCACAAACTAAAAAAGTGAGAGAAAAAGAGAGAAGGGACAGTGTTACTATCCTTTCCCACACTGGTTCTTCAAAAATAGCACCATATTCTTCATGATAGAGTCTCCTATTTTATCCCTTTCATATACTAGTTGGAATTTGTCATTATAGAACTTGGATCATATATTGCAATGATGGGCTTCCTCAAATTGCCCTAGGTCCTCGTTGAAAGGATCGATACGGTCGACTAGAGGGGGGGGGGTGAATAGGAGACTACAAATTTTACTCTTTCTTGTCAATTTTAAGGCTTAGCGGATAAAAAGGGTTCACTAGATATGCAACTAGGTGAACACAACCTATATGACAAGCAAGCTCTAAGCTAAATATGCTAGGCAACAAACTAATTAGCAAGCCAACAAGCATACAAGGCTAAGTAAAGTGCGGGAAAGGATTAACCACAAGTGAGACGAGGACGCGGATTTTATCCCGAAGTTCACTCTTCCTTGGGGAAGAGCTACTCTCCGTTTGGAGCGGTGCCGGAGCCAAAGCTTGCGGAACGCCACCGAAGGCTCACCGTAATCTCCTTCGAGTCACCCCCAACGGATGAGCCTCGAATCACTCGGGGTTGGTCTTGAAGGCGACCACCACACCTTTACAAACTTCTCCGGAGCACACCACAAGCAAGGAAGCTTCCGGAGGAACCTCTAACCGCCTAGGAGCCCAAGCTCCAAGAGTAACAAGTCATGGTGGATGAATGTTGCGGGGAATGCGATTTGGTTTGGTCAAAGTGTAGATCGGGTCTTGCTCTCCCAATCCCCAAAGTTTCAACAAGATTGGGTGGAGGGATTGAGAGTAGTGAGCAAAATGGGGTGTAGCAATGGAGGAGCTCAACAAGACATTAGGGTTAAGGGATGGAGGAGGAAGAAGGGGGCTTATATAGTGTTCTTGGCCGGGAGGGGATTTCTGCCCGTTGGACCCCGTGCGCACGGGCCAAGTCAGCCCCGTGCGCACGGGGTGTCCAGTGAGATTCGAGGTACCCCGTGCGCACGGGCCAAGTCAGCCCCGTGCGCACGGGGTGTCCAGTGAGTTTCGAGGTACCCCGTGCGCACGGGCCAAGTTAGCCCCGTGTGCACGGGGTGTCCAGAAATATTCTGACTACCCCGTGCGCACGGGGGTCAGAGACCCCGTGCACACGGGTGTCCAGAAGATTTCTGATGAAACATCACAGGACACCACGGCAAAGCACACAAAAAGTGGAATATCTTAGGAGGTGTAGGAGGGCTGGTGTATCTGTCTTGGAGGCATTCCCACATGACACGAATTCCACGAAGACCCCTCTTGATAGTGCGGTTTTACCTACGACTCAAATCAAACCAAAACGAAAAACCTTCGAGTCGCCGGTAACCACGCCTTTGATCTTTTTGGACTGGGGGTCGCACACCTCCATCAATGGACACCTTGGAACCAAAGTCCTGAGATAACTTTAGCAACCAACATTAGTTCCACTAACCACATTGTCATCACACCAAAATATAATCTAAGTGATACTTGCACTTTCAGTCTCCCCCTTTTTGGTGCATTGATGACAACATGGTTAGGACATGGCATATAGGATACAACTTAAGTAAACAGCCATGCGACAATAGTTGATCAAAGGAGCTCCCCCTATATATGTGCAAGGAAAAAATGCTTGATTATGCATCAAGCACACACATATGAGGCTCCCCCTAGATCCACATTGTCAAGGCATGCGATCAACATAATAAAACCCAACACGGTGCCTAGATCACATGCAAGTGTGGTGAGCAGAAAACGTGAGACTAACATATAGAAGCTTGATCATACTCCACAAGATATATCAACATAAGCATAGATAAATTCCATAAAGTAGATAGTCTCTCACATAGACTAGGTAGCTCACGACCACACCGCGAAAGCAAGTAAATAAGAGTATCTCAAGCCAAATAAACACAACCAAAACAAACGAGGCCTTGAGATCTCACCCAACTGAAACCAACTGCAAACGCCCCTAATAGGACACTTCTCCCCCTTTGTCATCAAGACAACAAAAAGGGAAAACGCGATGCTAACGAGACTCTAGACAAGAGGAGGTGCGCTCGAAGCATCATCATCATCATCAAAGTGCCATCCCCCAAGGGAAAAGAACGAGCTGTGGCCACACTGTCGATGTCCTCGGACCCTGGACCAACCTCCTCACCAGCTGCAGCACGCTCAGCCTTCTTCTGACGCCTCACCAGCTTGCCCTTGTTGATCTCCTTGACCTGACGGCGCTGAATGGACTGACACATTTTGAACATGTTGCTCACGGTCTTCAGAAGAGACTTCTTCTCCTCTCTGGTGAAACTGGCATCAGTAGCAACCTGCTTCCCTTTGCTACGCGGAATCCGCACATAGGATGAACATCCCTCAGTGTAGGTAGCACGATCCTCAGGCCTGGGGTTGCGCCCCTTCTTGGG
The DNA here is from genome assembly GCF_018294505.1 of Triticum aestivum. Lineage (NCBI taxonomy): Eukaryota > Viridiplantae > Streptophyta > Magnoliopsida > Poales > Poaceae > Triticum > Triticum aestivum. The sequence goes on from NC_057805.1 coordinate 283,608,948, forward strand.
AGGCACATATGGTGGAGGAGCAGCCGGAAGCCAGTTGGAATCACGCTTCGGAAAGGAGGTGCGGTACTTGGCAATGTACCTGGCGGGACAGACAGACTCAATCAAAGCTTGGATGAACGGAGCATAGATGCATGACTTGTTCTCCTGAACACACTGCCTGATCTCAAAGAACATGAAGTCCAGAACATCCACTTTCTTCTTGTCATGAAGGTAGACAAAGATGTCCAACATGGAGCTCCTCAGATTGTGAGAGTCCCCGGTCTTAGGATTAAGCGTGTACCTAAGAATGTGACGCATAGTATCATAGGTTGGCTTCAAATGTTTGATAGAACCGGTGGTGAAGGCCTTGTCTGGCTTGTAAGCAAAAGCAATCTCATCCTTGTCTCTACCTGTCTCACGAACACGGCCATACTCAGGATGCTCCTCAGCAAAGAACCGATACGGAATGATGTCAGAGAACTTGGCCATGGAGGCCTCACACTCATATGTGCCAGACATCCAAGTCATAGTGCGAGCCTCATCACTGTGGAAGTATACGGTGGCAAAGAACTGCATCACAAGATCTTCACTGAACGGATGGTGGAAGGCGACGAACGGGATCAAGCCAAGCCTCCCAAGAGCACTATACACACCGGGATAGGTATGATCATTGTCCCGAAGAGCCTCCACATTGATTTTCTTGTGGGGGGGGGCAAACTTGTTTTTCTTGGTCATGATCAGCTCAGAGAACACACGGTGTTGAAAATCATTCTTGAATCTTGGGTCAACCCCTGCATCAGTGTTTGGCACATAGGGGAAATCCTGCCTGCGAGCCCAAAGCTCTGGCTTGGTCCACTTAGAGAGAGGTAGATTCTTGACATTCCGACCTCCTGGGAGCACATGTTCCTCTCCTTCCTCCTCATCAACATCATCAGTAGAATCATCCTCATCTTCTATCTCTGCATCTGCGGGGTTCTCATAGTGAGCATCTTCCTGCGAATCATACTCCTCTTCTGAATCCTCGGAGGCTTCAATCACTGGCTGCTTGGAGGCGGCACGGCGAACACGGCCCAGCTCAGAGCCCTGACCAATGCTTTCGGACGGCTGACGAGGAGCCAAAGTGAATTCCCTGGAACTTGCCTTGGTGCGCTTGCGACGGAGCTCGGACCTCTTGTCAGCCGAGTCTGAAACACAACAGCAAGAAAACACAACAAACACGAGAGACACAAATAAGTACAAGTGCTCGACAAGCTGCCGAGGAATGGAAGACAGAGAAGAAACAGGACTCGCACCACTGTGTACCCCGTGCACACGGGGGTCTGACCAACGTGGACACGGGGGTCCCGTGCGCACGGTACAAGGCCCGTGGACACGGGGGCCCCGTGCACATGGTACAAGGCCCGTGGACACGGGGTTCGCCCAACGGCAACCACTTCCAGATCGAGATCCGGGAGTGAGTGCGGCGGGGAGAACCGCCACAGTAATGCCCATCTGATTCTAGTCTACCACAAGGGACGACTGGCCTAGACTAGTAGAGGAGGAAACCCTAGACTAATAAGGATCCAAGGAGGAAAAGAAGGACAAGGGGAGGGGGATACCGGATGAGGACCCCATCCCGGGAGCACCTGCGACAAGGAGGCGACGGCGGCGGCCTGGAGGCGATCTGGGGCGTGGAGGGGACGACTGGGTGGGAAAGAACCCAACCCCCCCCCCCCCCATGTCCCACCTCTTCAGGGCCAGAAACCGCAGACCCCGTGCGCACGGGCTAAAGGCCCCGTGCGCACGGAGGCCCGTGCGCACGGTACAAGGGCCGTGGGCACGGGTCCCCGTGCGCACGGTACAAGGGCCGTGGGCACGGGGTATCCAGAGGATTTTGACAGGAAGAAGCTTGTTGGGTTATGGCTGAATGCAAATTCTTACCAAGACCCCAAAGAGCATTCCCGCCTCACTTCTGAACACGTCGCAGAAGAAATCCAACACTACTAGAAAGGAGTATGTGTAGCACTTGCACTGGAAGAGAATCGAGAAACACACACACACACGGAAACACGAACACAAGGACAAGAAGAACCACACAAAAAAGAAAAAAACGATCCAACCTCCAACGGAGGGCGGTGGCCGAAGCCACCATGTTTGAGTTTGTTTGGTATGGCACCGCGAAGATATGAACCTTGGGCCCAAGACCAATACTCATCTTTGAAGCACAAATGCCATCTTCAAATGGCTAATGTGAAAGATTTTGATCAATTTATGCACTAGTAGGATAAGATAGCTCATTAGTTGAGCTAGCTCCCCCTACTTAGGTGCCTACATCTAAAACAAGATACTAGTAGAGTATGTGTGTGTATGCAAGAACCTCAATCCAAGTTACTTATATCCACGATATTCAGCTCATGCCTTAACTCGCGGAATCTTGCTTCATCAAGTGGCTTGGTGAAAATGTCGGCAAGTTGCTTCTCGGTGTTGACATGGAATAAATCAATGTCTCCCTTGGCCACATGATCTCGAATGAAGTGATGACGAATCTCGATATGTTTGGTTCGGCTATGTTGCACTGGATTGTCGGCGATCTTGATTGCACTTTCATTGTCACAAAATAGAGGCACTTTGTCACATTTGACACCATAATCCATCAAAGTTTGCCTCATCCATAATAATTGTGCACAACAACTTCCTGCGGCAATGTACTCGGCCTCGGCGGTTGAAAGGGACACACAATTCTGCTTCTTTGAAGACCAACTTACCAATGACCTCCCTAGGAATTGACATGACCCGGAAGTGGACTTGCGGTCTACCTTGTCTCCGGCCCAATCCGAATCCGAATATCCTAATAACTTGAAAGTTGCTCCTTTGGGGTACCAAAGGCCCAAGTTTGGGGTATGAACCAAATATCGAAGGATTCTTTTCACTGCCGAAAAATGGCTCTCCTTGGGAGCGGATTGAAATCTTGCACACATACACACACTCAACATAATATCCGGCCTAGATGCACAAAGGTAAAGCAAAGAACCGATCATAGAGCGATATACCTTTTGATCCACATCTTTACCATTGGGATCAAGATTAAGTTGGCCATTTGTGGGCATGGGCGTCTTCATGGGCTTGACATCTTGCATTTTGAACCTCTTGAGCATGTCTTGAATATAAAGTGCTTGGTTGATGAAGGTTCCTCCTCTCAATTGCTTCACTTGAAATCCGAGGAAAAACTTCAACTCTCCCATCATGCTCATAGCAAATTCCTTGGTCATAAGATTCTCAAACTCAACGTTAATAGCATGGTTAGTGGAACCAAAAATAATATCATCAACATATATTTGGCACACAAACAATTCTCCTTTTACCCTCTTCGTGAAGAGAGTGGAATCTATTAACCCGATCTGGAACCCCTTCTCGCTTAAGAACGCCGTAAGGTGATCATACCAAGCACGAGGTGCTTGTTTAAGTCCATAGAGCGCCTTATGGAGTTCATAAACGTGAGAGGGGTGATCGGGGTCTTCGAAACCGGGAGGTTGTTTGACATACACCAACTCCTTAAGAGGACCATTAAGAAATGCACTCTTCACATCCATTTGATACAATTTGAAATCATGATGTGAAGCATATGCAAGCAAGATACGAATGGACTCAAGACGGGCAACGGGGGCAAAGGTTTCACCGAAGTCCAAACCTTCAACTTGGGTGAACCCTTGTGCCACTAACCTTGCCTTGTTTCTAGTGACTTGTCCATGCTCATCTTGTTTGTTCTTAAAGATCCACTTTGTTCCAATGACATTATGATGTTCTTTGGGTCTCTTCACAAGAGTCCATACTTTGTTGCGGGTGAAGTTGTTGAGTTCTTCATGCATGGCATTTACCCAATCCGGGTCGTCAAGTGCATCTTCAACCTTAAGGGGCTCAACACAAGAGACAAACGAGTGATGTTCACAAAAGTTTGCCAAACGTCTACGAGTAGTTACCCCTTTGTTGATGCTTCCATAAATGTTGTCGGTGAGATGTTGAAGATGCTTTAACTTGGCGGCCGCTTTTTGCACTTTGAGGGTAAGCTCTTCTTCACTTGGTTTTGAACTTGTGGAAGAAGCTTGGCCTTGAGAATGCTTTAGCCTTGGAGACACCCTTCTCTTCACAACCTCTAGTTCTTGATCACTTGGATGTGATGATGTGGAAGACACTTGAGGTTGGGATTGATCTTGATCTTGATCAAGAGCTTGACCTTGGGCCTCACGGATTGGTTCTTCGCCATTTGGTTGGGCTTGCCCTTGATCTTGCTCGGGAACATGAGGGACTTGATCTTGTTCTTGGATAGGTTCATGATTTTCCATAGCATCTTGACCTTGTGGTGGCGGTGATGACTTCCCTTGTGGAGAATCCACAAGAGGGGCTCTTACTCCTTCTTCTTCTACTTGGACTTGGGGTGTTTCTTGTGGACGAATGTGGCCTATCCCCATAGTCCTTATAGCTTGTGAAGGAGCCTCATCACCTACAACACTAGGAACAATTTGCTCCGCACGGGAACCATTATCTTCATCAAACTCCACATTTACCGTTTCCTCAATACATCCGGTGGATTTGTTGAGAACACGGTAAGCATGCGAGTTTGATGCATATCCAACAAATATGCCCTCATAAGTTTTAGGCGCAAACTTAGCTAAACGGGATTTCTTATTTAGAATGAAACACTTACAACCGAATACTCGAAAGTATTTGACGTTAGGCTTTCTCCCGATTAGGAGTTCGTAGGGAGTCTTGTTCTTGAGCTTACGAAGATAAAGCCGGTTTGTAGCATGGCACGCGGTGTTGATGGCTTCGGCCCAAAGCTTGTATGGAGACTTGTACTCGTCAAGCATGGTCCTTGCCATCTCAATGAGAGTCCGGTTCTTCCTTTCCGCAACACCATTTTGTTCGGGAGTGTATGGCGCGGCATATTGATGCTTGATCCCCTCATCGCTCAAGAACTCGTTCATAGTGTAATTTTTGAACTCGGTGCCGTTGTCACTTCGAATTGCCTTGATCTCACAATTATGTTGACGTTGAGCTTCTTTGGCAAAGTTGATGAAGGTGTCTTGAGTTTCATCTTTAGTCTTGAGAAAGAACACCCATGTATATCTTGTATAGTCATCGACAATGACAAGGCAATACCTCCTCCCTCCCAAACTATCATAAGATGGAGGCCCAAAGAGATCCAAGTGAATGAGCTCGAGAGGCCTCAAAGTGGTAATGATAGTCGACACCTTATGAGCTTTTTCATGAAGTTTTCCGGCAATGCAAGCACTACAAGGACGATCTTTGGCAAAAGACACATTGGTTAGTCCAAGGATGTGCTCCCCCTTTAAGAGAGCTTGTAAATTTCTCATGCCAACGTGTGCTAGCCGACGGTGCCAAAGCCACCCCACGTCGGCCTTGGCCATTAGACATGTTGCAAGATAAGTTTTCTCATTTGAGAAATCAACCACGTAAAGGTTGTCTTCAACATGCCCAACAAAGACCACTTTGAGATTGCTTCTCTTAAAGACGGTCACATGAAATTCACCGAAATGAGAATCATAACCGGCACGTGCCAATTGAATCGTAGAAAGTAAATTGTAGTGAAGGGATTGAACAAGCATGACATTCTTAAGTGATGCATCACTAGAGATTACCACCTTGCCCAAACCCAATACCTTGCCCTTGCTATTGTCACCAAAAGAGATGTTTGAAGTGGCCTTGAGCGAATCAATGAACTCCACAAGCATCTCCCTCTCTCCGGTCATATGATTGGTGCAACCACTATCGATCACCCATTGTGTTCCACCGGAGGTATAGTCCTACAAGAATCAAGCTTTGATTTTAGGTCCCCATTTTGCAATGGGTCCTAGAGAGTTAGCAACAAGGGTCTTAGGAACCCAAATAGTCCAAGCATAATCATCATAGTTAGTGCCAACAAATTTAGCAAAGGTATGACCATCATCTCCTCTCATGAGGACATAAGATGGGTTGTTCTTGCCGGCAAACTCTTTGGGAATGGCCTTGTCCCTAGTGACCTTGCCATCCCCGACATTCCCTTTTTCCTTCTCCTTCTCCTTGTGTCCTTCATGAACAAATGCTATCTTTTGTTGGGGAGGAGAAGTAGGACCGATCTTCTTCTTGTGGCTCTTCTTCTTGGTCTTCTTCTTCTTAGAAGAGGGGTCAAACCCAATTCCCTCCTTGGCAACACACTCCTTTTGGTTGCTCAAGAGGTCATTGAGGTTTTTCTCCCCTTGAATGCACGACACAAGCCCTTTCTCAATTTGGGCTTTTAACTTCTTATTCTCCTCTTGGAGAGAGGTGCAATCATGAGCAAAGTTAGCCGTACAAGATTCATCATTTAAATCAATATGAGGGACGGAAGTAAGAGCCTTAATGGTTGTAGCTTTAAGTTGAGCATAAGACTCGGTGAGGGCAATGAGGTCACCTTTGACAACCTTGGAACTAGTCACAAGGAGCTCATGTTCCTCAACAAGTCTCGTGTGATCAACTAGAAGCTTTTCAACCCTTACTTTAAGGGCATCGTTGTTCTCAAGAGCAAGTTGCAACGCATCATCGGTTTTAACGAAGTCAATTTTATGAGAAGACAAGGCTTCCTCAAGTGATGCTCTCATGACACTCTCTTCATGTAGCTCGTGCTCAAGGAGTTCGACTCTCTCTTTTTCCTCTATGAGGAGGTTTTCAACGTTCTCAATAAAATCATCGCGTTCGGCGAGTGATTTAAGGAGATCGCTAAAACGAGCACGAGCTTCACCATGAAGAGTTTTCATGAAAGCCATCAAGGATTCCTCATCATTATCCACACCATCATCACACTCATCCTCCACTATCTCACATGAAACATTGGGAGTGTGGATGAAGGGTTTTTGAGATTTGGACTTTGTTTTTACCTCTTTGGCCATGAGGCAATGATGAGTGAACGGCTTGTCCTCGTTGGGAGAGTCGAAGAGGCCGGTGGTGGAGGAGGAGGTAGTGGCATGCATGGCAATGGCGGCCGTGCCCACATGATCATCATCACCGTCATCTTCATCTCCGGACATGTACTCCTCATGAACAAGAGCCTTGTCATCTTTCCTCTTGGAAAACTTGGTGAACTTCTTCTTCTTGAGCACAAGCTTCTCGGACTTGTCTTCACGTCTCTCATAAGGACAATCGTGCACAAAATGTCTTGGGCTATCACAATTGTAGCATTTTCTTCGTCCAAACGATCTTCCTTGCAGATTCTTCCCTTTGTTTGCCATGGTCCCGGAATATTTCTTGACCAAGAGAGCCAAGTCTTCCGCAAAGTCATTTGCCGGGCATGAGGTGTCAACATCTTCCTCACAAGTCTCTTCAACAACTTCTTCATCCCTTGAGGGTTGGGCAACTACTTTCTTGGCCTTCAATGCAAGATTTGAGTTCTTGGTGGCTTGAGCTATGGCAAAGGTCTTCTTGGACTTGGTCTCCAAAAGAACATGAGTTGAGAAAGTGGATACAACTTGTGCCGCGGTCAACTTTTGATAGTCCGGGCGTTGATGTATCATCATCACCATGGTATGTTCCGTGAGAACCATAGCATCAATGAACTTGTCCTTAATGAAATCATCATTTGCCCAAGTGCACCCAAAGGTTCTCAAATTGAGCACAAGAGACTTCAACCTTCGATATACCTCTTCCGCGGACTCACCCTCATTTCTCACAAATAGGTTGACTTCTTGCTTGAGCAAAGCCAACCGAGATCTTCGAATTGCTTCATCACCTTCGAGGGCCTCCTCAAGGCAATCCCAAATTTCCTTGGCGGTCTTGAGTAGAGCAATGGAGTCACTATAGTCATCGGTCACCGCGGTGCGCAACATGTGGTGGGCGGTAGCATTGAGTTGATCATCAACTGCTTCTCTTGGAGTGAGATTCATGGGATCCTTGGGGTTGAAACCGTTGACCACAATCCACCATAGTTGTGTAGATGCACTGCGAATATGAGACTCCATATCTAGCTTCCACTTAGCAAACGCGTTAGCTTTCAAAGGGGGCGGAGGCCCCACAGGATTAATGCGAGGGTGCTGCAAGGGTTGTGGTGAGTAAAAGGGTTCCACGGCATTGTACTTGGGAACTTGAGTGCGAGCCGGGGATGCAAGAGGTTCTCTCGAATCATCCGCATCATGAACCGCATTTGGATCAAATGAGTTTGAGGCGGATGTCGAGGGCTTTAAGCGAGCATCAATTTCCTCCTTGACCGAGGAGCGAACTTCTTTCAACATAGAAGTTTTGAGGTCCGCAAACATTGAAAGAATATCGGCCGCGGTCAACGGGGCACCCGGGTTAATGGGGGCGACGGGAGCAACGGCCGGAGCAACAAGTGCGTCGGCCGCGGCGGGGGGTAGGTTTTGACCATCCTCCGCAAGTGGTGCGTCACCTCCCTCATTCCCTAGATCGACCATATCCTCTAAGGTTGTAAAACCTTATATTAGAGCACGAGGCTCTGATACCAATTGAAAGGATCGATACGGTCGACTAGAGGGGGGGTGAATAGGAGACTACAAATTTTACTCTTTCTTGTCAATTTTAAGGCTTAGCGGATAAAAAGGGTTCACTAGATATGCAACTAGGTGAACACAACCTATATGACAAGCAAGCTCTAAGCTAAATATGCTAGGCAACAAACTAATTAGCAAGCCAACAAGCATACAAGGCTAAGTAAAGTGCGGGAAAGGATTAACCACAAGTGAGACGAGGACGCGGATTTTATCCCGAAGTTCACTCTTCCTTGGGGAAGAGCTACTCTCCGTTTGGAGCGGTGCCGGAGCCAAAGCTTGCGGAACGCCACCGAAGGCTCACCGTAATCTCCTTCGAGTCACCCCCAACGGATGAGCCTCGAATCACTCGGGGTTGGTCTTGAAGGCGACCACCACACCTTTACAAACTTCTCCGGAGCACACCACAAGCAAGGAAGCTTCCGGAGGAACCTCTAACCGCCTAGGAGCCCAAGCTCCAAGAGTAACAAGTCATGGTGGATGAATGTTGCGGGGAATGCGATTTGGTTTGGTCAAAGTGTAGATCGGGTCTTGCTCTCCCAATCCCCAAAGTTTCAACAAGATTGGGTGGAGGGATTGAGAGTAGTGAGCAAAATGGGGTGTAGCAATGGAGGAGCTCAACAAGACATTAGGGTTAAGGCATGGAGGAGGAAGAAGGGGGCTTATATGGTGTTCTTGGCCGGGAGGGGATTTCTGCCCGTTGGACCCCGTGCGCACGGGCCAAGTCAGCCCCGTGCGCACGGGGTGTCCAGTGAGATTCGAGGTACCCCGTGCGCACGGGCCAAGTCAGCCCCGTGCGCACGGGGTGTCCAGTGAGTTTCGAGGTACCCCGTGCGCACGGGCCAAGTCAGCCCCGTGCGCACGGGGTGTCCAGAAATATTCTGACTACCCCGTGCGCACGGGGGTCAGAGACCCCGTGCAGACGGGGTGTCCAGAAGATTTCTGATGAAACATCACAGGACACCACGGCAAAGCACACAAAAAGTGGAATATCTGAGGAGGTGTAGGAGGGCTGGTGTATCTGTCTTGGAGGCATTCCCACACGACACGAATTCCACGAAGACCCCTCTTGATAGTGCGGTTTTACCTACGACTCAAATCGAACCAAAACGAAAAACCTTCGAGTCGCCGGTAACCACGCCTTTGATCTTTTTGGACTGGGGGGTCGCACACCTCCATCAATGGACACCTTGGAACCAAAGTCCTGAGATAACTTTAGCAACCAACATTAGTTCCACTAACCACATTGTCATCACACCAAAATATAATCTAAGTGATACTTGCACTTTCACTCGTGAGCAAGCAAGTTGGATGCACACCCACTTAGTTTTCTTTTGAGCTTTCATACACTTATAGCTCTAGTGCATCCGTTGCATGGCAATTCCTACTCACTTGCATCGATATTGATTGATGGGCATCTCCATAGCCCATTAATTTGCCTAGTTGATGTGTGACTTTCTCCCTTTTTGACTTCTCCTCACAACCACCATATTCTATTCCACCTATAGTGCTATATCCATTGCTCACGCTCATGTATTGCGTAAAAGTTATAAAGGCTTGAGAACATTAAAAGTATGAAACAATTGCTTGGCTTGTCATCGGGGTTGTGCATGATGAAATACTCTGTGTGATGAAGATGGAGCATAGCCAGACTATATGATTTTGTAGGGAAAATTTTCTTTTAGAGATGGTATTTTGAGAAGATATGGTTGCTTTATTAGTATGCTTGAATAATATTGTCTTTATATCAAATTATAGACTATTGCTTTGAATCACTCGTGTCTTAATATTCATGACATGTTTAGATTATATGATCGAGATTATGCTAGGCAACATTCCACATAAAAAATTATCTTGTCTATGATTTACCAACTCGAGGACGAGCAGGAATTAAGCTTGGGGATGCTGATACGTATCCGTCGTATCTATAATTTTTTATTGTTTCATTCCAATACGCTACAACTTTCACATACTTTTGGCAACTTTTTATATAATTTATGGGACAAACATATTGATCCAGTGCAAAGTGCTAGCTCCTATTTGTTGCATGTTTTCCGTTTCTCAGAATATCCATATCAAACGGAGTCCAGCCGCAATACAAACTTATGGAGATTTTTTGGAATATATGGGATTTTTGGGAAAAACAATATATGCAAGACGATGCCCAAGGGTCCCACAAGCCCTAGAAGTGCGCCCCCTACCCTGGGCGTGCCTGGGAGGCTTGTGTCCACCCCGTAAGGAGGTTGGCGCCCTTCTGTCGCCGCAAGAAAGATAATATCCGGATAAAAATCATGTTAACATTTCAGCCCAATCGGAGTTACAGATCTCCGGGAATTTAAGAAACGGTGAAAGGAGAGAAAACAAGAGTGCAGAAACAGAAGGAAACAGAGAGAGAGAGATCCAATCTCAGAGGGGCTCTCGCCCCTCTGTCGCCATGGAGGCCATGGACTATAGGGGAAACCCTACTCCCATTTAGGGGGGAGGCCAAGGAAGAATAAGAAGGAGGGGGCTCTCTCTCCCTCTGTCTCGGTGGCATCGGAATGTCGCCGGGGCCATCATCGTGATGGCGATCTACACCAACTACTTCGCCGTTGTCATCACCAACTCTCTCCCCCTCTATGCAGCGGTGTAACATCTCTTTTATCCACTGTAATCTCTACTTAAACATCATGCTCAATGCTATATATTATTTCCCTATGATGTATGGCTATCCTATGATGTTTGAGTAGATCCGTTTTGTCCGATGAGTTGATTGATGATCAAGATTGGTTTGAGTTGTATGTTTTATTATTGGTGTTGTCCTATGGTGCTCTCCATGTTGCGCAAGAGGGATCCCTGCTGTAGGGTTTGCAATATGTTCATGATTCGCTTATGGTTGGTGGCGTGAGTGACAGAAGCACAAACCCGGGTAAGTAGGTTGTTTCCGTATGGGATTAAAGAGGACTTGATACCTTAATGCTATGATTGGGTTTTACCTTAATGATCTTTAGTAGTTGAGGATGCTTGCTAGAGTTCAAATCATAAGTGCATATGCTCCAAGTAGAGAAAGTATGTTAGCTTATGCCTCTCCCTCATATAAAATTGCAGTAATGATTACTGGTCTAGTTATCGATTTCCTAGGAACAAATAACTTTCTTGTGACAAAAAGCTCTCTACTAATACTAACTTAGTTGTTTCCTTATCTAAACAGCCACCATCTTTTATTTACGTGTTCTTTATTATCTTGCAAACCTATCGTATCACACCTACAAAGTACTTCTAGTTCATACTTGTTATAGGTAAAGTGTCGGTGTACAAAAGTAGGGGTCTTTCTGTACCCCTTTACATGTGCGCAAGCAGTCGTAGCCTCACCTGCGAGCATGCTTGGCGGGGCAGAGGAAGGAAAGGTACGAGACTGTCAAGACAACACTCGAACCAGAGGCATGAAGAGCGAAGGGGCAAGATAGGCTTCCCCTGACAACATCCTTGCCGGGGCGGCCTACATAGCCCCGGCAAGAGCCTTGTCGGGGCGGCCTACATAGCCCCGGCAAGAGCATCAAGTGAGGCCGCAACCCTTGAGCCTGAGAGCTCTGACACCATCGACAACATCAAGACCAAGGCTCAGGGGAGACCGCGTGGTGGCATGCAGATATTTGTGAAGACCAAAAGCCTGCGAGTCTAGATAGAAACCAGAAGACAAAAATCCCCGGCAAGATTCTTGCCGGGGACAGACGAAGACCCTCGGCAAGATCCTTTCCGGGGACGCCTGCGAGACCCCGGCAAGACCCTTGCCAGGGACATCTGCGGGGCCATGGCTAGGCCCGCACCCGCCAACATTTCGCTTCCCTGCGGCCGTGCCGACGCGGCAACCAGCCCGCCAAGTAGGCAAGTGCTTGCGTGGCAGCATGCAGCTTCTAGGCCAACTAGTCAAGCGCTTGTGTGGCAGCATGCAGCTTCTAGGCCAACTAGTCAAGAACTTGCATGGTGGCATGCAGATTTTCGTGAAGACCCTGTCACCGCACCAGCACAGCAACCAGCCAGCATGGCGCTGCATGCCTCGTCAGCTTGGACGCGCGTCGATACAAGGCGAGGCGGCGACGGACGGGACGAGCTCTGTTGCCGCCCCCGATAAAGCAAGAGGGCACGTAGGCAGCGCATGAAATTTGTTTGTCCTACGGTGCCAGGCAATAAACTTGTACGCTACAGATACTTTCCACCTCCTCTGTGCCACTGTGGCGACCCCTTTGACATATAAAAGGAGGCCCGAGGCGTACTGTGGAAGGATTCGGACTTTTTGGACTGGGCACGCATAATAGCTAGTCCAAGAACTGAAGAACACAAGATAAACACAAACAAGCAGGATTAGGTTTTTACGCATCATTTGCGGCCCGCACCTGGGTAAAAATCCCCTCGTGCTGATCGCTAGACCTGCTCTTTGCACAGCCCCACGCCCCACCAACCGTAGAAGGGATTTCCCGGGATCCCATAGTTGTCGTTCCCCGACATCTTTGGCGCGCCAGGTAGGCGGCGCTGATGCTGGGAAAATCTTGTCTAAAAGTTAGTGCATCGACTCCTTCATCGCGATGGTTCCAAACAAGAGAGCAACATCAACCAGCCACACTCCTGTGCCATCGGCCAGGCGAGCAGTGTCATCTGCGGCCACAATGACCATCCGCGTGGCGACGGAAAAGCTAAGTCACGCAAAACCTTGAGCAATTTACTTTTTTATATAGGGTTATCTTCCTCGAAGGATTTTGCTCCTTGTATGGAAAACCTGCACGCAAGGGAACCATTCCGTTATTGGCAACGCCCTTGTTTTGTTTCGAGTCCGCTCAACAGTTCAAGCGGCTGCGCTGAGAATGGCAACGTGGCTTGCTCGGCAGCAAGCGCCCCCAGCAAGCTACTAGGGATCCGTTCCTCAAAGCGCCATAGCCCAGGTTTACGCACCGGCAAACCTATCCAACTAAGCGTAGGTTCTATATATACAAAGAAAGATCAAACAGGAAGATAGCATGCGCCATTTCAAAATACTGCAAAGTTATATTACATCAGCGGTTGCCACGGTTCTAACTTAAGATAAAATTATCTTGGTCATGAACTCGCAGTGGCAATGAAAAATGGGGTGGCTAGTCCCGGCGCTGGCCTTCCACCCTCTTGAATCCGTCAACGCAGCTGATGATGGGCTCGATACGCTCTTCAAGTGCCTCGAGGTCCGCATCCTTGGGCAAACTCTCAAGCGCGTTGGCGAAGTCGACACTGGGGTTCCAGAACGCCACCTTGGTGAGCACCTTGGTTAGGGCGCCCCGGCAAAGCTTTCGAGCCTCATTGGCCAGATAAGTCGCTCGACTGGAGCGGAGCTATTCTAGGGCATCGAGGACGCCCTCGAAGAACAAGGTCAGCCTGGCACTGGGCTTCTGTTCGCCTCCTGGGAGTACCTGAAGTTCGGCATGTCCATGACGGCTAGCTGTGTGGTGAGCCTCTCTGCAACGTCATTGAGGCGGCCGGTCCAGAGATTTATGATGCCCACATATAGTCCTTGTGGGTGGCAGCGTCATTCTACCGCAGCAGCCTCTCCCCCACAAGGGCCTTGTTCAGGGTCTACTCACGGGCCCTGACCTCCGAAAGCGTCCCTTCCAAGGTGTCCAGTTTCAGCTACAGATTGCCAATGGAATCGTTGGCCTCGAAGAGCAGCTTGGTCTTGTCTGAGATGGTGACCTGCAAATCCGCCATAGTGCGGTTAGCCGTGTCCCTTTCCTCCGTCAGCTTTGAGATCTCCTTCTTCAGCTCCTCCCGCTCTAGCTCTAGCTTCTCCACCTTGCCGGCTTGGTCCAGGGCCAGAGCATCTAGTGCATCCTTGTGCTTCCGCTCCAGCTCCTGGGTCCGCTGCGCCATGATCTTCTCGATTTCCTCGTCCTTGCCGCAGAGCGTTGCGGCAAGCGCCTGTTCACGAGCAACGAGGTCTTCCTCCTGGGTGTCCAGCAAAGATTGCTGCTGCCGCTGGTCAGCTTCGTCCGTGGCGGCCTATTCCTTCGCCGCCTCTTGGGCCTTCTCAATGTCGGCCTACTTCAGGAGGAGCTCCCGCTTGCGCTCATCCAGCTCATCGTGGGCAGTCCTCAATTCCTGCCTGGCCTCGCCGAACCAGACTTGCGTTTGAGCGACGCGCTCCTGAAAATCTGCTTCCGCCTTGTCCACAGCCACCATCCAGGAGTTCACCTTATCCTGGCAAGCGCGATGGAGCGCCTGAAGCTTCTGGAAATTGGCAGGCCTGGAGGAGCTGCTACTCTTGGGAACAACCACCGCTGGCCCTTGGTTCATCAACAACCTGGAGCCTGGCAGTGGCGAGCGCTTCGTCGTCGAAATCGTCCCCTTCGGTTGGCGCTCTGGTGCTTGCCGTCCCTGGGAGGCGTATGCATAGATCATCGCCCACCCTGAAGTACTTACCTGGGGCGGGGGCTGCAGGGGAGGAAGGTTGGTCTTCGGCCACCCCCTCCCTGGCAGGCGCCTTGGCAGCCTCCTCGGCAGCAGCCTTGCTGACCTCCCCGGCAGCAGCCTTGCCGGCCTCCTCGACAGCTGCCTCGCGGGTCTCGCCGGCAGGCCCCTTGGCGGCGTCCTTGGCGCCTTCTCCAGCCGCGATCTTGGTGGCCTCAGCTTCGGCATCCTTGGCAACCTCCTCGATGACAGTGTCAATGCCTTCTTGGTCCATCGAGGGAGGGTCTGGAAACCAGAAAGGAGAATGAAGCGAGGCCAAAATCAAAGTTCAGAACAAAGAAAAGAAAGAACATCGCATGGCAGAGATAGCAAGAGACGGGAGGCAGGCGACTTACCCGTCCCAAATTGGGAGGAAGTGGTTCCCTCCGCGCCAACGCTCGCTGTCAGGACGGAGCCACCAGCGCCGAAGCTTGCCTCCTGCTCCTCCATGCGCGTGGGCTCGGCGGTAGATGCCCTTGCCGGTGACACCCCTCTGGGCGGCATGGTTGACGGGGGCGGCATGTCAGGGGCGGCCCTCAGCGGCTCGTCCTCTTGCCGCTCTCCTTCTGCGAACCCGGCAAGGTTAGAACCAAGGATACACACCCCAACGCCCATTGATGGGGAGTGAATAATGAATTCACGCTGGGGGCTCAAGCGGGGGTTGCGTCGAAGGCTGTTATCCTGGCTGATCACCACCAACGCCGGCGTGCGCGGAGCGGTCGTCGGGGGCTCGTCGCCCGTCGAAGCTTTGGCCCTCTGGGCCAGCGTCTCCGTGTCACTGTGAAGATAAGATCAAGTTAGGGAAACATGGCATGGGTGGAGAATCGGGAAATGATGAGGGGCAAGGTGCTTACTCCTTCTCCTCCGCTGGCCTCTTCTTCCTCTTCGGGCTGAAGGACCCGAGATCGAAGTCGGCCTCCGAGGCGGCGTCCGCAAGGGGAGGAGAAGGGGATGGCGTCCTGGGCCGCTTGAACGAGGAGGAGGCAGCGGCCGCAACCTTCCTTGCTGCCGCAGCCCTCGTCTGGCGCACGGGCGGCGCCTGGGCCTGTTGCTATTGTGCAGTCTTGCCGGGCCGCACCAGCTCGCCGGAACTAGCCCGCCGCAGGACGCATTTCCTCCCCGGGCTGAAGAGTCATCCGCATCGGTCTCTTCTTCGGCCGACTCCTCTACGGCTTCTTCAACAAGGGGGACCACAGTGTCGTCGCTGCTGGGTTCCCCGGCAGACCCCGTCCACCCGGCAAACTCCCTCTCTTCTGTGGCCACGACGGCCTCGTCCTCCAGAGTGCTGAGGCTGCCGGCCTCCTCGGCAAGTGCTGCCTCCTCCGCCCTGGCGGCGATGTACGCTAGCTCTTCCTCAGTGGTGTCGCGGATGAGCTGCAACTCGTCACGAACATACCTCTGCGACAAGTTTTCAAAGAATGCCTGCACCAGCTCCACTTTTGGCTTGACCCAGGTCGGATCGAGGCCGTGCACGTTGAAAACCGGCATCATGGCGATGATGGCGGTCAGGCTAGAGTTGTTTCTCAATGGAACAACCCTCGTCGGCAACCCGAATAAGCTGTCAGACTTGCCGGCCTTGCTGGTCCTCTCGACCGTGCCGACCTCGTCAACCTTGAGCTGGAAAAGCCTTTGGCAAAGGTGGGCATGCTGCAGCACCGTGAAGTTGTGGTTCAGGCCGGGGCAGAGCCTCATGATACAGGCCGCATTCCTGAAATACCAGGCCGGTCTGCCCTTATTGTGCAGTGGGGCAATCCGGCGGCGGATGAAGTTAGCCCCGATCAACTCGAGAGTGAGCCCGGCCGAGGTGAGGCGATGGATCCTGGTGGTGGCAACCGTGAGCTTCTTCTCGTCGGCGTCGACATCGCCCCAGTCCTTGCTGCGGACTGGCGGCCTCCGATGGACCCGCAGAACTCCTGCGGATCTGCCTCCTCGATCGAGCACCACTGGCCCCGCCACATGTCCAACCTCTCCTTCTAGGAACCCTCCGAGTACGTGCCCCTGCTCTGGGTCCTCGGGATCCAAGTGATGCAGCCAGATATGGCGCCCCCTGGCTGGATGCGAGGGGTGAAGTAATGACGGAAGACCGCAGTGCTGGGGAGCACTCCGGCGAAACCCTCACAAAGATGGGCAAAGAAGGCCATGCACGCTATGGCGTTCGACGTAAGGTCCATAAGGTGGAAGCCGTAGGTGTGCATGATGTCGTTGAAGAAATCCAAGAAAGGGGGGGGAGATCCCGCAGGAGAAGTAGTCGACAAAGAAAGGATATGGATTTGGGCCGGCCTTGGCAAAGGAGGCGGGGACGATACGCGTGGCAGGATGCCCCGACGTCTCCCTCCCCCACAGGGGCCTGAACTTCTCCTTGAGGGTGAGCGCATCAACCGTCGAGGTGAAGAGGGCGTACTGCGTCCGCAGCTCCATCAGCTCACTCTCCGGTGCCTCCTTCCCCCCCGGCGTCCTTGGCCGCTCCCTTGCTCTTGATTGTCTTGGGCGGCATGGCGGCTGAGAGGGGGTGAGGGATCAAGGACAATGGGGGCGTGGCGGCGGCGAGTAGAGGCGAAAGCATCATTTGCGCTTGAAGAAGAAGAGGGGAACGACGGTCCCAAGATTGGAAAAGGCGTGGGGGGTAAATGAGCAGCGCCCTTGCGATTTCCTCCTTTTTATGGGGAAGACACGGCCCGTCTCTTTACTATTCACCGCAGGGTGACGCAAGCAGGCTGCAACCGTTCCACGCACGACCTCCACGTCACGCACTCAATGCGGGTCGTGGGGAAGCGCAACTGGCAAAGAAGTTACCGCGGTTAAAACTCTGCCACGCATACCCACACACTGTTCTGGGCCGGGCCCAACAACGCTTCGCGCTTATGTGTGGCCTAGGCCCGGGGGCTCCCGTCGGTATACTAAAGTAGGGGTCTTTTTGTACCCCTTTACTTGTGCGCGGGCAGTCGTAGCCTCACCTGCGACCATGCTTGGAGAGGCAGAGGAAGGAAAGGTACGAGACTCCCAAGACAGCAGTCGAACCAGAGGCATGAAGAGTGAAGGGGCAACATAGGCTTCCCTCGGCAACATCCTTATCGGGGCGGCCTACATAGCCCCGGCATGAGCCTTGCTGGGGCGACTTGCCCAACACCAGCGAGGCCGCCACCCTTGAGCCTGAGAGCTCTGACACCATCGACAACGTCAAGACCAAGGCTCAGGGGCGCCCGCGTGGTGGCATGCAGATTTTTGTGAAGACCCTGTCACCGCACCAGCACAGCAACCAGCTAGCCAACATGGCGTTGCATGCCTCGTCAGCTTGGACGTGCATCGAAGCAAGGTGAGACGGCGACAGACGGGACGAGCTTTGTTGCCGCCCCTGATAAAGCAAGAGGGCACATAGGCGACGCATTAAATGCGTTTGTCCTACGGTGCCAGGCGATAAACTTGTACACTATAGATACATTCCACCTCCTATGTGCCACTATGGCGACCCCTTTGACATATAAAAGGAGGCCCGAGGCATATTGTTGAAGGATTCAAGCTTTTTGGACTGGCCACAAGAACTGAAGAACACAAGATAAACACAGACAAGCAGGATTAGGGTTTTACGCATCATTTGTGGCCCGAAACTGGGTAAAAATCCCCTCGTGCTAATCGCTAGACCTGCTCTTTGCGCCGCCCCACGCCCCGCCAACCGTAGAAGGGATTCCCCGGGATCTCATAGGTGTCATTTCCCCGACATAAAGCAAACGTTAAGCATGCATAGATTTGTATCGATAGTCGATAGAACTTGAGGGAATATTTGTTCTACCTTTGGCTCCTCGTTGGGTTCGACGCTCTTCCTTATCGAGAAAGGCTACGATCGATCTCCTATAATTGTGGGTTATCAGGGCCCTATGGGAATCATCTCCATTCCATAAGATAAGAGGGATGCAGTTATCTACGTCGACAAGATGTATAGAGGTGCTGTCGCAGCAGAGGCTTTCAAGGCCTCAGCTCCCGCCAAGGAGGATAACACACTTAAGAAAGCCGGCAAGGACAACGACAAAGACCCCGGGGAGCGCGCGTCTTCGGAGGGCACCGCGCCCGGCTGCGACTTGCCGGGAAGTTCGGCTAGCAAAAGATCCAAGGCTGCTCCTCCCGCAACAAAGAAAGTTCTGGCAAGGCATGATGGCACTAATGGTACTTTCACAATTAGTTCCACCCTTGACAACAAATAGGAAAGCGCACTCATTGCCTTCCTGCGGGCAAATGTCGATGTGTTTGCATGGCAACGATCTGACATCCCCGGTGTTCCTAAGGAGGTAGTCGAGCAGCACCTTGTTGTCTTTCCTCATGCCCGTCCCGTTAAGCAGAAGGTCAGAAAGCAAGCCTTGGAGCGGCAAAAATTCATTGCCGAGGAGATTAAGAAACTTGAAGCAACAGGCTTGGTCGAATGAATACTGGACCAAACTTGGTTAGCAAATCCAGTCGTGGTATGCAAGGAAAACGGGAAGTGGAGACTTTGTATTGACTTCAGTGACTTGAACCAAGCATGCCTGAAAGATCCCTTCCCATTGTCGTGCATTGATCAGATCGCTGACTCCACCTCAGGATCGGATTTTCTCTCCTACCTTGATGCATACTCTGGTTACCATCAGATCTTCATGGGCAAGGAAGACAAAGAGAAGACCGCATTTATTACCCCATGTGGCACGTACTACTTTGTACGTATGCCTTTCGGGCTAAAGAGTGTTGGTTCAATGTTTGCGAGGGCTGTGCAGATTGGTTTTGAGCCTCAGCAACACAGAAACATAGAAGCCTATATGGATGATATAGTGGTCCAAACCAAGGAAAGTCTACACTCATTGAATATTTGGAAGAAACCTTTGTGAACCTGCGAAAGATCAACTTAAAGCTCAACCCAGAGAAATGTGTATTTGGCATTCCATCCGGCAAGCTCCTTGTGTTCTTTGTGTCTCAGTGAGGGATAGAAGCCAACCCCAACAAGATCAAGGCAATAGAGCAGATCCAAGCCCCAAAACTGACAAAGATGTGAGACGTCTGGCTGGCTATGTTGCCGCGCTAAGTAGGTTCATTTCGAAATCAGCTGAGCATGCCCTGTCATTCTTCACAATCTGGGAGAAGGCTGGTCTAAGGAAATGGACTCCAGAGGCAGAGGCTACACTGCAGGATTTGAAAACCTACCTTTCCTCCGCACCAAGCTTGGTCGCACCTAAACCACAAGAGCTGCAGCTGCTCTATCTGGCAGCAATGAATCAAGTGGTTAGTGTTACCTTGGTGGCGTAGAGAGAAGTGGATAGCAAAGGAACTATTGCGGTAGAGCCACCTAGTGATGAACCAACCCTATCCCCGGCAAGGCCTGATGGTGATAGTGAAGGGGAGCCGCAAACATGTGTTGGTAAACGGAAGGTGTTAGCAAGGAAGAAGATGGTGCAGCGACCGATTTTCTTTGTCAGCTCACTCCTACAGGGGCTAGGTCAAGGTACTCTGGGTGCAAAAATTGATCGTCTGCCTTCTCATGGCCTCAAGGAAGCTGTGCCATTACTTCCAAGCTCACGAGATCATAGTTGTGACTTGCTTTCTATTGCAGCGTATGTAATGCCCACGATGCGGCTATATCTCCCACGTGTCGAGGCACGACTTAGAGGCATAACCGCATAGTGGTTTTTTCGCAAGAAGGGTCATCTTCACACAATCCCATGTAATGAACAAGAATGGGATAAAGAGTTGGCTTACAATCGCCACTTCACACAATACATAAATATTATTGATACATCATCCAAAATACAAGCATATAGACCGACTACGGTCAAAATCCAGATGAAAATAAGACAACCCCAAATGCTAGATCCCCGATCGTCCCAACTGGGCTCCACTACTGATCATCAGGAAAAAACACATAGTAACGACCACGTTCCTCGTCGAACTCCCACTTGAGATCGACGCCATCATCTGCACTGGCATCGTCGGCACCTGCAACTGTTTTGGTAGAATTTGTGAGTCACGGGGACTCAGCAATCTCACACCCGCGAGATCAAGACTATTTAAGCTTATAGGAAAGGATGGTGTAATGAGGTGGAGCTGCAGCGGCAAAAGCATATGTGGTGGCTAACTTGCGCAAAAGAGAGCAAGAAGAGAAGCAACAGAACGGTCGTCATCTAGCAATGACCAAGAAGTGATCCTGAACACCTACTTACGTCATTCATAACTCAGGCCGTGTTCACTTCCCGGACTCCGCCGAGAAGAGACCATCACGGCTACACACACAGTTGATGTATTTCAATTGGGTCAAGTGACAAGTTATCTACAACCGGTCATTAACAAATTCCCATCTGCCTCATAACCGCGGGCACGGCTTTCGAAAGATAATACCCTGCAGGGGTGTCCCAACTTAGCCCATCATAAGCTCTCATGGTCAACGAAGGATAAACCTTCTCCCGGAAAGACCCGATCAGTCTCGGAATCCCGGTTTACAAGACATTTCGACAATGGTAAAACAAGACCAGGAAAGCCGCCCGAATGTGCCGACAAATCCCGATAGGAGCTGCACATATCTCGTTCTCAGGGCACACCGGATAAGCGAAGCGTACAGGTACCAACATAACCCAAGTTGCCAAGGGACGGTCCCGCACGGTGCTCTAGTTTGGACCAGCACTCAGAGGAACACTGGCCCGGGGTTTAAAATAAGATGACCCTAGGGCTCGTGAAAACCCGGGGGAAAAAGGCTTCGGTGGCAAATGGTAAAACCAAAGTTGGGCCTTGCTGGAGGAGTTTTATTCAAGGCGAACTGTCAAGGGGGTCCCATAAATCACCCGACCGCGTAAGGGACGCAAACTCAAAGAACATAATCCCGGTATAACAGTATCTAGGGCGGCAAGAGTGGAACAAAACACCAGGCATAAGGCCGAGCCTTCCACCCTTAACCAAAATATATAGATGCGTTAATTAAATAAGAGATATTGTGATATCCCAACATATCCATGTTCCAACATGGAACAAACTTCAACTTCACCTGCAACTAGCAACGCTATAAGAAGGGCTGAGCAAAAGCGGTAACTTAGCCAATCAACGGTTTGCTAGGAAAGGATGGTTAGAGGCTGACATGGCAAAATGGGAGACATGATATAGCAAGTGATAGGTAGTGTAGCATGGCAATAGAGCGAACAACTAGCAAAGCAAAGATAGAAGTGATTTCGAGGGGTGGTCATCTTGCCTGCAAGGTTCTCAGAGTTGTCGAAAGCTTGATCCTCGTAAGCGTACTCAATAGGTTCCTCGTTCACGAACTCGTCTCCCGGCTCTACCCAAGACAAGAACACAAACAAACGGAACCACAATCAACCACGAGAAATGCACAAGCAACATGATGCAAAACATGTATGGTATGCAAGATATGATATGCGGTGCATATGCGTGCTCCGGAAGGAAAAATGATGAACATGGCAGTAACTTGGCAAACCAAGCATGCCACTGGAAAGATGAGATGATTTCGGTCGAAATCGATATAAAGATGACCGGAAACGGATGCACGGTTTGCAAATGGCAAGCAAAACAAGAATGACACGAATCTGCGATTAACAACATGATAGCACTTAAAATACAACAATTAACAATGCTACAGCACTCCAACATAGCAACAAAGCACATGGCAGTAATTACAGGAGATGCTTGACAAAAGATGAACACTGAGCTACGGCTAGATCACAACATATCAAGCTCAAACAAGCATGGCAAAAGTGCAAAAGATAACAGGATCACAGACGGTGAAAAACTGGACATGGCAGAAAACAGCATCAGGTAGCAACGTTCAGTGCACGAAATCAACATGCTACAAGAAATTAACATAGCAAAACAAGGAACTGAAGTGTTCTACTAAATGCACATGACAAAAGTCCCTTACTGACCATAAGCCAAAAAGGACCAGAAGATATGATGGCAAGCATGTAAACATAGCAAGTTTCGTTATCAGGTTTCAGACTTAGCAGAAAACAGAGCATGGCAGAAATAATAATATGTAGGCCTCTTTGTGAGCTTGATGCTCTCACTACAGAGCAATGCATGACAAACAAAGCATACTTACAGCAAGATGGAATATTTATGAAGCTATACATGGGAAGAACAATTGCATAGCATGAATGGATCAACTAAAATAAGCTTGGCAAAATTGCATATCATGTTAAGAATCTGCCAGAAATATTTTATAGCAAAAGTAGAACAAGATTGAGTCATGCTATGGCACTCCATAATTGCAAACAAGGGCAGGAATGGATCAACTAAACTAATAGGTATGAAACATCCTTACTGAACATCTCCAAAATATGCATGGATCTCTCTGTAGCATCAAGTTTACATGGCAACAAAATAACAGCAGACAAGGACTTGGAGAAATCACCAAGTCCCTGAAATCAGAAACATTACGGAGCCTACTTTGCATGCTTGTACTAGTCACCACAGAGATTAAACAAATACATGGACTACACCACTGGCAAGATGGCATGGCATACTTCAAAACACATGTAGAGCTCATGCCCATAAGATGCACAGATTAAATGATACAAAAATGACAAATCTCCAAGTTCTGATAAGAACCAGAGGATAACAGCAACTATCCCTCTTCCAATAGAGATTTGTGCATCAAGATGACCTCTAATGAACATGGTGCAATTGAACAAAATTTAGAGCATCACGAGGCGAACAATTTGACATATTACACGCGTGAACCGGAGCTACATGCAAGAAGTTACGCACTATCGAATAAGAGCAACTGCTGTAACAGAACCAGGACTTAGAGAAAAATTAGGGGGGGCGAGAAAGTTAACGCGTATACAGTGCGGATCTCAGATCCGATCGAGGAGGGCTCGGGCCGGGGCGGTGGTGCGGCTCGTCGGCGGGAGGAGAGGAGAGGCCGTAGGGGAGGCGAGGCGACGGCGGGGACGCCGGAGGAGCTCGGGCTCCGGCGGAGGGAAGGACGCTGTCGAGGCGCCGCGGCGGCGGCAGGGCTCCGGAGGTCCGGCGGCGGCGGCGAGGGAGCCGGCGGCGGCACGATCGGCGGGCGGCGGGGCGAGCCGCGGGAGGCGGCGCGGGCAGGCGCGGCCACGGGAGGCGGGCGGCGGCGGGTGCGCGGGCCGCGCGGGCCAGCTGCGGGCCGGGCGGGCCGCGGCGTACGGGCGCGGGCGACGGCGACACGTGGTGGCGGCGGTGCAGGAATTTCGTCCGGCGCCGGGCGGACGTGTCCGGCGCGCGGAGGGACGAAGCTAGGGTTTGGACTGAGATTCGTATACGGGAGGGGATGGAGTTTTATAGGTAGAGGGAGCTAGGAGAGTCCAAATGAGGTGCGGTTTTCGCCCACACGATCGTGATCGAATGAGCTAGAGCATCGAAGAGAGTTTGGTGGGTTTTGGGCTGGTTTTGAGGGGGGTTTTTGCTGGACACTCAAATGGACATTGTGGATGCCCGGTTAACCGTTGGAGTACCAAACGACCTCCAAATGAAACGAAACTTGACCGGTGGTCTCCGGGTGGTATAATAAGGCCACTTGACAAGCCTCGGTCCATTCCGAGAAAGTTTGACACCCGCACACGAAAGAAAACAAGAGGGGTGCACCGGAGGAGATAGGAGCGCCGGATTGCAAAACGGACAACGGGGAAAATGCTCGGATGCATGAGACGAACACGTATGCAAATGCAATGCACATGATGACATGATATGAAAATGCATGACATGACAAAATACAAAATGAAAGACAAAACCCGACCACGGAGGGAATAACATAACACATAGCCGAAAATGGCAAGAGTCGGAGTTACAAATATGGCAAGTTACATGCGGGGTGTTACAGCGTATTTTGAGAAACCCCGAAGCTATCAACAAGGTAGTAGAATGGGCACTGGAACACTCAAGTTTTGCTTTGAAGTTTGCAAGCACGTCAACTATCCAAAGTAGAGCATTGGTAGAATTCATAGCAGAATGGACACCAACGCCCGACAAAGAAGTTGTGGAAATAGTCCTACCCGACAAGGAGGCCCCCAAGGAATGGGTCATGTACTTTGACGGTGCTTTCTCGCTCAAAGGTGCTGGGGCAGGAGTGTTACTTGTTGCACCCACTGTAGAACACCTCAAGTACGTTATCCAGATGCACATTCCTAGGGAAGACGCCACTAACAACACAACAGAGTATGAAGGACTCCTGGCCGGGCTCATAACTGCAATGGAGCTAGGGATAAAGAAGCTGGTCATACGCAGCGATTCTCAACTCGTTGTGAAGCAAGTAAATAAGGATTACCATAGTCCACTGATGGAGGCGTATGTGGAGGAGGTGAGAAAGCTAGAAGAACACTTTGACGGGCTGCAAACAGAGCACATACCCCGTGCGGAAAACAACAGTGCTAACCACCTATCAAAGTGCACTACGCAGAAGCTCCCTATGGAACCAGGAACTTTTGTACTCCACCTAACTCAACCATCGGTCTCTCCGTCAATATTGGCCAGAAAAGAAGAAGACTCAACACCGGGAAGCATTTCCCGGCAAAGCTCCCTGGATCCGCTTGTGAGAAGGTTGCCAGGGGAGACCCTATGCTAGTTGGCGAGCTGCATTCTCCAGCAGAGCCTTGAGTTCTTGCTGTTGAGGCTAGCGCTCCTACGGCTGAGGAGATGCCTTTAGTTCTCAATGTTGAGACCCAGGCTTCGGCATGGGCGCATCACATAGTCCAATTCTTGCAGACTGGAGAACTTCTCGGTGAATCAGAGGAATCTGAAAAAGTGGCCCAGCAATCAAGTATGTATCAGTATGTGGACAACATTCTGTACAGAAAGAGGCCGAACAACGTAATGTTGAAGTGCATTAGCCAGGAAGGTGGACTATCGCTGTTGGCAGAGATACTTGGAGGTGTATGTGGCTCACACCTAGGGTCAAGAGCACTTGTCGAAAAGCTCTCCGGCAGGGGTTCTACTGACCAACAGCCCTCCAGGACACAACTCAGCTCCTCACCATGTGTGAAGCATGCCAGTTCCACTCCAAGAATATTAATCAGCCAACTCAAGCCCTTCAAATCATCCCTTTATCCTGGCCTTTCACGGTCCGGGGGCTCGACATCTTGCGCCCCTTTCTCCGTGCCACCGGGGGCTTTGAAATCTTGTACGTGGCAATTGACAAGTTTACAAAGTGGCCCGAAGTAGAGCCAGTGAGGAAGGTGACGACGCAATCAGCTATCAAGTCCTTTAAGGGATTGGTGTGTTGTTTTGGAGTACCCAACATGGTGATAACCGACAACGACACCCAATTCACAAGCCGCACCTTCATGCATTACATCCAGAGCCTTCGAAGCAAGGTCACCTTCGCCTCTGTTGCGAATCCAAGGAGCAACGGATAGGCTGAAAGGATGAATGCTGAAGTGCTGCGAGGATTTAAGACAAGAACCTTTGATAAGTTGCGAAAGTGCGACAAGCGCTGGATTGATGAATTGCCAACGGTTGTTTGGTCAATCAGGACGACACCAAATCGAGCTACTGGCCAAACTCCATTCTCCCTTGTAGATGGTGCAGAAGCAGTGCTCCCCACAGAACTCATATACGGGTCACCTAGGGTACTTCCCTATGATGAAGTAGAGCAAGAGCGGCTACGACATGACGATACCAGCAAGCCCAGCGCCGCTATCACAGTCGCAGGGTCCAACCCTAGAGCCTTGATGAAGGTGACCTTGTCCTTAGTCGTGTTCAGTCCACAAGGGTGTATATAAGTTGACACCAAAGTGGGAAGGCCCTTACCGGGTAGTACGTATCACCAGACCTGGCGTAGTCCGTCTGGAGACCGAAGATGGCATCCCTATGCAAAACTCATTTAATATTGAGCATCTTCGTAAGTTCTACCTGTAAGGCGGGGTTGACGGGCCCTGCCCTGGAAACCTTTTTATATAAGCATCATCCCCGGGACTTGTAACCCTTTGTACAAAGCTAGGCATAGACACCGTGCATAGTTGAATAAAATGAAGCGCTTTCATAAAAACTTGCATGCATGTTTACTTGTTTTCTTAAGTATGATTCTGTTGTGATTACAATAGTCCAAAGATAAGATATCTAACTTATTGTGAAGGGCCACATGTTGTTATCTCTCCTCTTTTCCTTTTGGTGATAACAGAAAAGTTTCCATCATGGATAGTTCTCGGAGAAGAAGGATGAGTACGAGCCCATGCACTGGTCCCTGACAACCCCTCCTTATCAAAAATGATAAGAAGGATAGCAAACAAAGATAAGTTCATCCCATCACTCCATGTTATATTCACGTATGAAAAACTTGTACGTAGGGAAATCTTGTTGCCTCTGTCGTTCGTGCTCCCATCTTTGATTCGAGTCTATTGGACAAGATTGGTTGTAGCCACATTGAGAGAGTTTAACGAGAGGCTAGCCTTCATCTATGCTCCTAACCCATTTTTGAGCTCATTAAACGAGGCTTAGTAGTAGCTGCGATGAAGGCCGGCAAGATGTCTTGCGGGAAAACTTTGTTTACCTAGAAGTATTGAAGGTTCGTGCTTCAGCAAGATTGATGCATGCACAAGTATCTGGCAAGCGCTTTTTCCATTAATATGTAGATGAACAAGTACAGATCATACCAAGTACAGACATGGATGAAGGATGACATAGTTTTAATTAAAATTTGGCAAGTGCCTACATCTTTTGATTTGAAAAAAGATAAGTGCCCCATAATGCATTTCTTATCCCTCTCCTCTTAATTAGGAGCTGCATTGGGAAGGACGGAGGGAAAAAGGAGCACATGGGAAGAAGCCCAACCCGACCCCGTCAGAACCAACAGGACGCAGCTTGACAAAATCGAGAGGGCACCACCTCGGAAAGGAAGAAGAGGCCGGGATGGGGAGAGTGACTAGGAAATGCTCTGGTTACCCCCGCCAGGACCAAAGGAATGCAGCTTGGCAGGGACACCGACAGGGAAGACGAAGCCAGAGTCCATGAGGAAGCCTGCTAGGGTCCAACTAGAGGAAGCAGTGTCGTCCAGGCCAAGCTCCCCCGACAAATTGCTCTGTCGAGTACTACTTCTTGAGCTTGCGTTGATTTTCCCCTTGAAGATCAAAGGTTGATGCAACGAAGTAGAATAAGTATTTCCCTCAGTTAAGAACCAAGGTATCAATCCAGTAGGAGGCACAAGCAAGTCCGTAATATATGCACCTGCACAAACTAACAAACACTTGCACTCAACGCGAAAAGGGGTTGTCAATCCCTTCACGGTCACTTGTAAGAGTGAGATCTAATAGAGATAGATATAAAAGATAAGTAAAAGGCTAAATAAAGGAAATATAAATAAATTGCAGCAAGTTATTTCTAGTTTTTGGTTTTATATATCTGAAAATATTTGATGGGAAATAGACCCCGGGGACATAGGTTTCACTAGAGGCTTCTCTCCTGAAGAAAGTATAAGGTGGGTAAACAAATTACTGTTGAGCAATTGATAGAAAAGCCAAAGTTATGTTGATATCTAAGGCAATGATCATGAATATAGGCATCACGTCTGTGACATTTAGACTGACTCCTCCCTGCATCTAATACTATTACTCCACACATCGACCGCTATCCAGCATGCATCTAGAGTACTAAGTTCATAAGAACGGATTAACACCTAAAGTAAGAGGACATGATGTAGAGGGATTTATCTAATCAATATGGTAAAACCCCCATCTTTTTAACCTTAATGGAAACAATACAATATGTGCCTCGCTACCCCTACTGTCACTGGGTGAGGACTCCACAAGATTGAACCCATTGATGACCCACAATTATAGGGTATCAATCATAGTCCTTTCGATAAGTAAGAGTGTCGAACCCAACGAGGAGTAGAAGGAAATGAAAAGTAGTTTTCAGCAAGGTATTCTCTGCAAGCACTGAAATTATAAGTAACGAGTAGTTTCATAGCAAGATAATTTGTAACGAGCAAGTAACGGTAATGGTAACAAAAGTGCAGCAAGGTAGCCCAATCCTTTTGAGGCAAAGGACAGGCCAAAACGGTCTCTTATGATAAGCAAAGCATTCTTGAGGGTACACGGGAATTTCATCCAGTCACTTTCATCTTGTTAGTTTGATTTATGTTCGCTACTTTGATAATTTGATATGTGGGTGGCCCGGTGCTTAGGTGATGTTCTTACTTAACAAGCCTCGTACTTATGTTTTACCCCCTCGCAAGCATCCACAACTACGAGAAAAGTATTAAGATAAAATCTAACCATAGCATTAAACTTTTGGATCCAAATCAGTCCCTTACGGAATAGCGCATAAAGTAGGGTTTAAGCTTTTGTCATTCTTGCTGTCGGCATTCTGGGAACGGGGATCCCCAGACTTGCCTGCACGCGGCCCATGGCGTGGCTCCACTAGCGGCCTAGTACGGCCCATCTTCACCAGCAAACACTCAAGACCCTCGCGAGGGGCCAAGCCTCGCGAGGCGGACGGCACAAGACCTCCTCAGGGGCAGCCTCACTAGGCTGGCTCATGAGGAGCGGAGAGATCAAGGGGAGTGGCACCTCACGAGGTTCCCGTGACGTGAGCCATGACGGCCAAGGCCCGGCGGGCACCAGCGGGCTCAAAGTACTGGTTTCCTCTTTGGTGCTAAAGGAGTAGGCGCAGGCGAGGAGTCCCGAGGCATCAGGCAAAGGTTTCCATATCGGTGCAACGAGACCAAGACCAGTAGGATGGCAGGACGGAGGTCACCACGAAGCCCACGACGGCGTCACCACCAGATCCTTTGGCAGGCGAAGACCACCTTTTGTCAGGATAGCTTGTACTAGTTGTCCCTCTTCAAATTGGCCGTTGTGGAACCCTTCGCGCCTAATATTTTGGAAGAGGAACCGGGCCTCTACAAATAGGACTAGCCACCAGCCTAGTAAGGGGACGGATCATTCAGATCATCCTCAACCACACAAGCTCACCGAGCTCAAGGACACCTCTCCTCAGGAGGTAGTTCTCCCCTTCTACTTGTTCATCCCAGCCTACGAGGCAATCCACCACACCACACTTGAGTAAGGTATTACACCACATTGGTGGCCAAAACCAGTATAAACTTTTGTGTCCCTTGTTCTTCGGGTTTGGCAAGCTAAGCTTTGAGATCGTGGTGAGAGCGTGAGCTAGGGGGAGGGAGATCTTCGTGCGCACCCAGAGTTCGAACCGCAAGGGTTTTGCCAGAACCCGCATTCCGACATTTGGCGTGCTAGGTAGGGGGGCGCTGAAGCTTTCCTTCCGTTGATCTACGCTCCACCGCTGCACCGCATCCATGGCAGACGCGCGTCGAGCTCGCGCCGAGCGCCGGGCCACCCTCGCTGCCCGTGTCGCTTAGACAGCTCCTGTCGGCGGGCCTCCCCGTCGTTCTCCATCACCCGCCACCAACGCCGCCACCGGCCCGGCAGGAAACGAGCAGCAAGCATCTTCGCTGCACCCCTCTGTGCGGCGGGATGGCCGCACTACCACCCCATCGCTGACTCCGGCCGGCTCATCATCCCACGCTTGTCGCGCACCCACGGATGCGCAGGCCACGCTACTTATCACACACGAGCTCCTGCGCTACCGCTCGATCGACGAACTCTACGAGGACTAGCTGGACCGCATCGCCGAGCTCGTCAGCGCTGCTGGGGGCTCCCCCGCACCGTCCCTCTTGCTCCCTAGCCCTCCTCCAGCTGCGGGTGATGTAGCGCACGGAGCGCCTCCGCCACCTTCGCACCAAGACGGCGCCCTGGCACCAAGACGCGCGGCCTCTCGGCACGACCCGCCGCGCCGGGCGCCCGCGCATGAAGAAGGAAGCTGCCAAGAAGTTCCTCGACTGCGAGAAGACGCTCCCGCGCTCCCGGCGCCACCACATCAAGACCGCGTGCCACCCACGGCGGCGGTGTGTGGGCATCAAGACCAAGCTCCGCCCCCGCGATGGGCCCCGGTGGCCACAGCAGGATGCCGCGCCTTCATTCCAGAGCTTTGTAGCGTTGTTTGGCTGGGCAAGTTCCAGCCAGAACTGCCTCCGCGCTATGATGGCACCTCCGACCCTGCGAATTTCTTGCAGCTCCACGAACTGAGCATCGAGGCGGCCAATGGCGACGAAAAAGTCATGGCGAACTGGTTTCCCATGGCTCTCAAAGATGGTACTCGCTCATGGCTCCTGAATCTGCCCCCGGGTTCGATCTCCTCTTGGGGTGAGATGCGCGACCGCTTCATCACCGACTTCCAGGGCACTGGAGACCACCCGCCGGCCACGGGTGACCTACGCCGCATCAAGCAGCAGCCGGGAGAGACCCTGCAGAAGTACATCCAGCGCTTCAACAGCGTTCGCCTCAAGATCCCCAAGGTGCGGACGAAGCCATCATTTTAGCGTTCTCTGATGGCGTCCGCGATGTCAAGATGAAGGAGGAGCTCGCCATCCACCAGGAGCTATGCACGGCTCTGGAGATGTTCAACATGGCGACCAAGTGTGCAAGAGCTGAGGAGGGGCGCCTTTCCCTCCTCGAGTTCCATAATGCCGACCGAGAAGAGAAGAAAGCCGAGGCCAAGGACGTGAAGCGCAAGGGGGTAGCCGTGCTCGTGGCGGAGCCAGACACGAAGCACGGTCGGGACCGCCCCGAGTCATCCAAGAGCAGCCATCCGTTCTGCGCCTTCCACAACATACACAACCACAACACCAATGACTGCCAAGACCTCAGGGCATTCGAGATGGACGCTTCGGTCGACGCCCCGAGCGCAACGACCGTGGCTATGACCGAGGAGGAGGAAGAAGTGGAGGACGCTGGGACGACCGCGGCCCCCGTCAGGAGTGGCGCGACCGGCCCCGCAAGGACCACTGGCAGGACCAGCCTCGTGAGGCGCCTGGAGGGACCAACCTCGTGAGGACCGTCCTCAGGGCAATCCTGGCCTCCCTCCGCTTCCGCCACCACCAAGAAGGAACGACGACCACCATCAGGACGTGGAGGCTGGGGGCTTCCAAGAGCCACACGCTATCGCTTGCATCTTGGGCGGTGCTTAGGCCCCAGCTTCCCAGCGCATCTTCAAGCAGTTTGCTCGTGAAGTGAACACGGCTGAGGGAGTCCTGGATTAAGGGGTCCTCGGATGTTCGGCCTGCTGGACATGGACCGGACTGATGGGCCGTGAAGATACAAGACAAAATACTCTCTCCCGTGTCCGGGTGGGACTCTCTTTGGCGTGGAAGGCAAGCTTGGCGTTCGGATATGAAGATTCCTTTCTCTGTAACTGACTTTGTACAACCCTAGCCCCTCCGTTATCTATATAAACCGGAGGGTTTAGTTCATAGGAACAATTATAATCGTACATGCTAGACTTCTAGGGTTTTAGCCATTATGATCTCGTGGTAGATCAACTCTTGTAATAGTCATATTCATCAACATCCATCAAGTAGGAATTAGGGTATTACCTCCATAGAGAGGGACCGAACCTGGGTAAACATCGTGTCCCCTGTCTCCTGTTACCATCGACCTTAGACGCATAGTTCGGGACCCCCTACCCGCGATCCGCCAGTTTTGACACCGAGATTGGTGCTTTCATTGAGAGTTCCTGTGTCGTGCTCAAGAGGTTCGATGGTTCTATCAATCATCTACAACAACACTGTCCGGGGGGACTTTCTCTCCCCGGCCAGATCTTTGTATTCGGCTGCTTCGCACTACGGGCCAACTCGCTTGGCCATCTAGAGCAGATCGATAGCTACGCCCCTAGCCATCAAGTCAGGTTTGGAAGCTTGAACCACATTTCTGATACCCGCGGAGACTTGATCTTCGATGGATTCGAGCCCACGGCAGCCGCTTCCTGCCACCACGATGATCATGACCTAAATCTATCATGGGACCATACTCAGGAGATAGCACATGTAAGTGCTCCGGCCCTAGATCCGGAGCAGACTGCGCCATTCGACGACGGCAAGCTCAACCCCGCCACGGGAGCCGCAGACTCAGCAGCGCTGGAGCCGCACACAGACCCAACCTCGAGCGGGACCTGCGTCACCGGAACCTCGGATTCGTCTCCGGCCATAGGTTTTGAACCACGCGCGTTCACGTCCGTCGAGCCCGATCAGGCGCCGGTCGTCAAATTCAACGCCGCGGACATCTTCCGGCACTCACCTTTAGGCGATGTGCTAAACTCATTAAAAACCCTCTCCTTAGCAGGGGACTCACAGCCAAATTATATCCGGTTTGAATCGGGGGTTGCTGACAGGGAATTTCGCTTCCCACCCACCCCCCACTTCATAGCCACTGTCGAGGAATTAACTGACATGCTCGATTACGGGCTCCGAAGACATCGACGGTATGGACGACGATGCCGGAGAAGAGCAGGCCCAAAACCGGCCGTTTACCGGACGCTGGACGGCCACATCCTCGTATGACGTGTACATGGTGGACACACCCAAAGAGAATAACGACGATGGCAAAGAAGACCTAGTCGAGGATAAACCTCCTGAGATACAGTCAAAGCGCCGACGACAGCACGATGAGTCACACCGTGGAAAGGACAGCAATACCGGCACAGGAGAAAACAATACTCTAGACGATGCTGAAGATAATGAAGATACCATTGAGCCTACTTCCGAACAGGACGAACGGGAAGATAGGCGAGTCAGCCCTGCTGAACATGCTGTAAACGAAGACTCGGAGGACAATAATTATCTTCCGCTCTCCGAGGATGAGGTGAGCCTCGGCAACGAGGATTTTATCGTGTGTGAGGAACCTCTCGAGCAGGAGCGCTTTAAGCGCCGGCTAATGGCCACTGCAAGGAGCCTGAAAAAGAAGCAGCAGCTGCTTCAAGCTAATCAAGACCTGCTCAACAATAGGTGGACTCATATCCTCGCAGCCGAGGAATATGGCCTCGAGCGCCCAACAAAAATTTACCCGAAGCGCAAATTGCTACCTCAGTTCGATGATGAGGCACTTGAGCCTGTACCATCAGCGCGTAATGCGGCTGACCGACCACCACGTGGCTGGGATAAAGCGGCAACTCAAGCCGAACACCAGCCCAGACTACCCCGCCGTAAAGGCAGAGAGATAACTGCTCGGGGTTATACATACGACCTGCGGCAGGACCTGGACAGTAGAGCAGGTCAAAACAGATCGATCTATGGATCACGGGGGCGTTCCCCAACACGGGACGATGGCTATCTAGCCTGGCGCAACAAGCATAATCACGCCCGGTCCGAGAACCGTAGACGGACTCCATCCGAGCTACATCGCGACGTGGCCCGATATAGAGGTGCCGCACACCCTCTTTGCTTCACTGACGATGTAATGGAGCACGAATTCCCAGAAGGGTTTAAACCCATAAATATCGAATCATATGATGGGACAATAGACCCCGCGGTATGGATCGAGGATTTTATTCTCCATATTCATATGGCCCGCAACGATGATCTCCATGCCATCAAATACCTCCCACTAAAACTCAAAGGACCAGCTCGGCACTGGTTGAAAAGTCTGCCTGAAAACTCCATTGGCAGATGGGAAGACTTGGAAGAAGCCTTCCTCGACAACTTGCAAGGCACATATGTCCGACCTCCGGATGCCGACGACTTAAGTCACATAATTCAACAGCCCGGAGAGTCAGCTAGGAAATTCTGGATTACGTTCCTAACCAAAAAGGACCAGATCGTCGACTATCCAGACGCCGAAACCCTAGCGGCCTTTAAACATAGCATCCGGGATGAATGGCTCGCCCGACACCTCGGCCAAGAAAAGCGGAAGTCCATGGCAGCCCTCACAGTGCTTATGACCCGCTTTTGCGCGGGGGAAGATAGCTGGTTAGCCCATAGCAATAACAATGCAAGCGAACCTGGCACATCGGAAGCCAGAAATAGCAACGGCAAGCCCCAACGCAATAGACACAAGCGTCGAAGCAACGGTGATAATACCGACGACATGGCGGTCAACGCCGGATTGAGTGGCTCCAAGTCCGGCTAGTGGAAGAAGCCGTTCAAAAGGAACAATTCGGGCTCATCCAGCCTAGACCGCATTCTCGATCGTCCATGTCAGATACATGGCACCCCCGATAAACCAATCAATCTTACCAACAGAAGCTGTTGGGTCTTTAAGTAGGCCGGCAAGATAAATGACGAAAACAAGGAGAAGGGGTCGCAAAGTGAGGACGATGACGACGAGCCCCGTCCACCGAACACAGGGGGATAGAAGAAGTTTCCCCTCAGGTCAAAATGGTAAACATGATATACGCCACCCATACACCCCAAGACGGAGCGCAAGCGCGCGCTCAGGGACGTCTATGCGATAGAGCTAGTCGCCCCAAAATTCAACCCATGGTCGTCCTGCCCGATCACCTTCGACCGCTGGGACCATCCGACCAGTATCCGCCACGGCGGTTCAGCCGCACCGGTCCTTGACCCAATAATTGATGGATTCCACCTCACGCGAGTCCTCATGGATGGGGGCAGCAGCCTTAACCTGCTTTATTAGGATACAGTGCGCAAAATGGGCATCGATCCATCAAGGATCAAGCCCACTAAAACTACCTTTAAAGGAGTCATACCAGGTGTAGAGGCCGGTTGTATGGGCTCAATCACACTGGAAGTTGTCTTCGGATCCCCGGAAAACTTCAGAAGTGAAAGTTGATCTTCGACATCGTCCCCTTCTGCAGTGGCTATCACGAACTGCTCGGACGAACCGCATTCGCTTGATTTAATGCGGTGCCACACTATGCTTATCTCAAGTTTAAGATGCCCGTACCACGCGGGGTCATAACAGTCAATGGAAACACAGAGCGCTCCCTCCGTACTGAAGAACACACCGCAGCCCTGGCAGCGGAAGTATAGAGCGGCCTTTAAGGCAGAATTTTAATTCAGCGGCCAAGCTCCCGGACACTGTCAAACGAGTCCGGACTACTCCGCAGCTTGACAGTCCGGCTCGTCAGGAGTTAGACTAGCAATTCGGCCTCAATCTCAGTCCTGACCGAATGGCGGCATATGTACCACGTAGACATAACTACGCAGTCAAAATACCATGGGTAGAGACGGAGGCATAACCAGACTGTGGTCCACAATACGGCTCGACCTTCCCTGGACACACATACTTTCACTTTTCTTTTTATCCTTTTCAGTTTTCTTTTCAACAGGCCCCTCGCGGCGGCCCGCTCATCGGTCATTTCGAAGGACGGATACACCAACGCGGCAAGTAGCACAGACGCGTGGGGGGATTTCCAGGCGTTTTTCTCGACGAACATCCTACCTGTTTTCAGGACCCACACGCAAGCTCGCCCCTTGATCTTGGCAAGTCAAATAGCCCGGTTGCTTATCGCGCTATTTGTATGCTTTGACGTATTAATCTAATTATAATGTAAACAGTTTGCGACCCAACTTACGTGGCGTTGGCTTACTACTTCATTTTTTTGCTACTCTTATCGATTGCACCCGGACACCTTGGTATGTTTTAAATTGGCCTGGGGCTTCACTTCGCTCCATACTTCGGCAACAAAGTCTGAACACTTTTACAGTACAGTTCGGCACCCCAAATTTTAGCATTATATGCATTGGCTCCGAATCATGTCTTTGGACAATACTTGGGTTGCCCGGCTCCTGTGCTTACTACCTTACGTTCCGCTCTATCGGCTAAGGTAGTAAAGGGAGAACTACTGCGATTGTGTTTCTGGTTTACCCAAGCAAACACCTCAGTAGAGAAAGCCGAAAACTGACTGTCATGATCTGGCGAGAGCTGGTCAACTATTAGGAGGTTACAAATCTTTTGCGATTTTTTCCGCATTACGCGGCGGATCGGCCTCAGTTCGATCAGGTGTTTACAGCACCCTAGTCCGGACTAAATTCCAACTAGGGGCTGCGCCTACATTTTTCTCAAAACTCCTATGGCTAAGTGAGGGTGATAAAGCCACATAGTCCAATTTCCTGGTTCGTTGCGCTAAACACCTCCTTCAAGGACCAAATTTTTGGATCAATAGTGTTTAGATTCATCCCGAACACCACCGTACAACCTACATGGGGGCTGAATCCGACAACTGGCCAACTCTCAGTTTTAAGGACACAGTAGCACAGGATGTAAAATCTTAAAATAACAAGCATTATATTACATAACGACTCTGTTTCATAATACGGGAAGGGACAATATGAATGACTTCATTCAAAGATAATGTCTTTTGAACACTGCCCTTCTACAATACGGGATCCCTTCAGGGCATTTTCAAAATACCGCTCGGGCGTGTGGTTCTCCTTGCCTGCGGGCGGTCCCTCGGTCGCGAGCTTGATGGCGTCCATCTTCGCCCTTTGTATCTTGACACGGGCGAAGGCCATCCGCGCACCTTCGATGCAGACCGATCGCTTGATGACGTCAAGCGGGGGGCAGGCGTTGACCATCCGCTTCAGGAGCCCAAAGTAGCTACCGGGTATAGCTTCGGCAGGCCACAGCCGGATTATTAAATCCTTCATGGCTAGTTCGGCCACCCTATGCAGTTCGACCAGCTGTTTTAGCTGGTCGCTAAAGGGCACCGGATGTTCTGGCGCAAGGTATTGCGACAAGAACAGCTTCTCCGTCGTGCTCCCCTCTTCGGCTCGGAAGAACTTTGCAGCGTCGGCAACACTGCACGGCAAATCCGCAAACGCTCTTGGAGAACTCCAAATCCGGCTTAGTAAGCGATACCTCTTCTTCACATATTTGCTCTGCATAATGAAAGCCTTAACCGCCGCGATCTTCTTTGCCTCTTGAATCTCCTGGAGAGCGCCCTGGGCTTCAACCCGGGCATCTTGTGCGCTTTGGCGAGCTTTGGCGAGTTCGGTCTCTTGATCCGCAATATTGCGCTCCAAGGACTCTCATTTCTTCATGGCGTCCTGGAGCTCTTGCTGGACCTCACCGCCCCTGGCCTCGTCCTTTTCGTGGGCGGCTTGTTCCTTGGCCGCTCTCTCCTCGGCCTCGGCTAGCGCCTTCTTGAGGGTCTCCACCTCGGTCACCGCTCCTACAGATATCATGACACTCTGATTAACACAAAGAACTCATATCTCTCTATATATCTGAGCAGGTCACTAAAATACCTTGCTTATCCTCCAGCTGCTTTCTTGCTTGGCCGAGCTCGTCCTCGGACCGCTCCAGCCTCTCCTTTACTCTAGAGAATTTGGCAGCATGAGAGGCCGCAGCTAGCAATGACGCCTGCTTATTTTACATAGACATGTGTGATTAGTCTCCTGCAGAAATCATTTGATCCTCAGTCCGGCTTTTCTTTCCGAACACCGGACAGAGTATCAGGGGCTACTGTCTACACTGTGACATTCTTCTTACACAATTACGCCGCTTACCTCAAAGCATGTCAGCAGGCTGGTGCAGGCTTTGGTTAGTCCGCTCCTAACGGACTGAACCTTCTCAACCACCGTACACATAAGGATACAGTGTTCCTCAACAATGGAAGCGCCTCATAGCGCTTCCAGCAGATTATCTAGTGCCTCTAGATGGACAGAGGTCACCGGCGGAATAGGCGCACCTCCTCCTTTCGAAGGAGGCTGCTTGCCTGATACCGGAGCCGTGTAGGTCTCCGGAATGGTATTCGGCGGGGGGCCTATTTGATATGGCCCCCATCGCCAGTCTCCATGGGGATTTTCTCCCCCATGTGTCCGGCGGCCGAGGGATCACCCTCTGGTGCCACTCTGACGGCCTCCTGAACCTCTCCCTGGCCTGGGAAGGTCCTTTGGGACAGCACCTCGGTGTCGCCCTTGGCCTTGGGAGAATAAACCGCCGCCGGCGACTCGCTGGCCATCGCCTTTGAATCCAGCGAACCCCCCGATGAGGATCGCTGGGACCTGTCGTGGGCCGGGCTGCAGTGCATGATTTAACATGTTGAGTCTTTGAGTACTTAGAGTACTTACGATTCGGCCAGGGGCTTATCCCTGGAGCGCCACTCGGAGCTGCTGGCTGTGTCCCCCGCGGGGTTATCCGTGAGGGAAACCTTCCCCTTCTTGGACGCCTCTGCCTCCAGATGCATGGAGGCCGTCCTTTTCTTCCTTCCCCCCTTGGGGGGAGAATTGCTTTCCTCCTCCTCCTCATCTTCATCGACGGGGGAGGAGTGGGTTTCGGCGTCTTTGCACGTTGCGTCCGAAGTACCTCTATGACGGAGACCGCTTCTGGTCTCCTTGGTCTCCTTGGCCTTCTTCTCCGGCACCTGATAGGGCGCCAGAACTAGCATCTTCATTAGAAGTGGGATGGTTGGGTTTTTGGGCAGTGGAGCCGGACACTGAATCTGCTCCGCCTTCCTTGTACAGGCCTGAAAGAACAAATAGGGAGGCTTAGATATCTTCCTTGAGTATACCAGTAAAGGGGCAACCTTGAAACACGAAAAACATACCGGACTGGCGGGATGGGCCAGGTCGTGCCCACGGTCCTCGGTCATCTTCGGCCACGACTCGTTGGACTTGAAAAGCACCTTCTAGATGTCTTCGTGCGTAGTGCCGAAGAACTATAGCAAGGTCTGGTGCTTGACCGGATCGAACTCCCACCAATGGCAAGTCCGGCTTTGGCATGGAAGGATCCGGCGAACTAGCATCACCTGGATCACTTTGACAAGCTTGATGTTCTTATCTACCATGCTCCGGATGCCCGTCTAGAGCGCTGTCAACTCGTTCGACGAAGACCAGTCCAGACCATTCTCTAGCCAGGAGGTGAGCTGCATCGGGGCGCCAGACTGGAATTCGGGAGCCGCGACCCAGGTGGCTTTGCGAGGCTCTGTGACGTACAACCACTGTTGTTGCCAACCTTTCACGGTCTCCACGAAGGTACCTTTGGGCCATGTGACGTTGGGACTCTTGCTCACCATGGCGCCTCCGCCCTCTGCATGCTGGCCACCCACCACCTTCGGCTTCACATAGAAGATTTTTAGCCACAATCCGAAGTGTGGTGGGATGCGGAGGAAGGCCTCGCACACGACAATAAATGCCGAGATGTTAAGGAAGGATTTGGGGGCCAGATCGTGGAAATCCACCCCATAGTAGAACATGAGAACGTGGACGAATGGGTGGAGAGGGAATCCCAATCCGGGATGAAGTGAGGGACAAATACCACCCTCTCATGGGACTCCGGGGTGGGGATGAACTGCCCCTGGGCTGGAAGCCGGTGGGAGATTTCCGGGGCTAAGTACCCGACCTCCCGGAGCTTGGCGATGTCCTTCTCCTTGACGGAGGAAACCATCCACTTGCCCTGCGCTCCAGATCCGGACATGGCTGAGTGCTTTCTTGAGGCGGAAAAGAATAAGAACTTGGGCACTAGAGCTCGAGAATGGGTAGGCAGAGAGAGAGAGAAGGCGTGGGTGAAAGGCGGTGAATCCTTATCTCCTTATAAAGGCAGCGAATATCAAGCGCCTCCCCACTCACCTTCAAACTCGCCTATTCCCCAAGGGCCGTATAGACGGCACGGTTGGATTACCCACGCCCGTATCGATGAGAATCCCGTAATAAGGGGACACGATCTCCGCTTTGACAAGACGTGCCAATGAAACCGCATCTCAAACATGGAGCGGCAGGCCGAAAAACAGTTTGAAATAATGACCGGGTAGTGACGTGGCGTGACGCTACGAAAGTTGTCAGCGGATTGGACTCATGAGATATTATACTCTCTACGGTTGTGTGTGGTACTTGTTTTGCAGAGCCGGACACGTTCTTTCTGTTCGAAGGCTGTTTTGGAGTATTCGGAGAAGGAACCCGCCTTGCAGTGCCGAAGACAATCTGCGCGCCGGACACCTCGTTATTGAAGCCTCGT
Organism: Triticum aestivum; assembly: GCF_018294505.1. Taxonomy (NCBI): domain Eukaryota; kingdom Viridiplantae; phylum Streptophyta; class Magnoliopsida; order Poales; family Poaceae; genus Triticum; species Triticum aestivum. Next base: position 283,649,578 of record NC_057805.1, read on the forward strand.
TTAGGGGCTACTTAGGGAGTCCTAGATTAAGGGGTCCTCAGACGTTCGGCCTGCTGGACATGGGCCGGACTGATGGGCCCTGAAGATACAAGACATAAGACTGTCTCCCATGTCTGGATGGGACTCTCTTTGGCATGGATGGCTAGCTTGGCGTTCGGATATGAAGATTCCTATCTCTGTAACCGACTTTGTACAACCCTAGTCCCCTTCCGTATCTATATAAACTGGAGGGTTTAGTTCATAGGAACAATCATAATCATACAGGCTAGACTTCTAGGGTTTTAGCCATTACGATCTCGTGGTAGATCAACTCTTGTAATACTCATATTCACCAAGATCAATCAAGCAGGAAGTAGGGTATTACCTCCATAGAGAGCGCCCGAACCTCGGTAAACATCGTGTCCCCTGTCTCCTATTACCATCAACCTTAGACGCATAGTTCGGGACCGCCTACCCGAGATCTGCCGGTTTTGACACCGACAACGGCCCTTCCCAGGCTCGAGGCCACGCGCCCGCTCAGGTGGTCCAAGTGCGCCATCACCTTCAGCTCGTCAAACCAGCTCAAGTGCGCGGCTACTGCCGACGCCCTCCCGAAGCTTTGCTCACCCGTCATCAGCAATGTCCAAGTCACCAAGACCCTCATCGACGGCGGCGCAGGGCTCAATGCCCTATCCATCGACACGTTCGATAGCCTCCAAGTGCCATACGAGGCCTTTCTCAGGAGTGACCTACGGCTCCACCACCCCGATAGGGCAGGTCTGCCTCGCTATCACCATCGGCCAGCGCGACAACTACCACACCGACCTCATTGACTTGGACGTCGCCCACATCCGTCTGCCGTACAACGCAATCATTCGGTATCCAGCATTGGCCAAGTTCATGGCGGTGACCCACCATGGTTACAACGTCCTCAAGGTGCCAGGGAGTGGCGGCATCATCATGGTTCCGTGTGAAGAAAGAGATGCGGTGTGCTCCCTTGAGCGCACCTTCCAAGCCACAACAATCGAAGACCCCGATAACAAAGGCACATTGTACCCCCCTGAGGCCATTACCGAGAAGAAGAAGCAGCTACTCCACCCAGCGCCACAGGGAAGCGATGTCTCCAGTGGCACCACCTCAGGATCTGCGCCCGTAGCTGGGGCGCCTCCCTCCCTCGCATAGGAAGGCCCACTTGGTGCCATCCCCGGGCATGGCTCGGGGGCTCTCTTCTGGAGGGCCTCAGATCTAGCCAACATCAGAAGGGAGGTGCTCGGGCACTGCGTGCTTCGCTGCACATTTCCATCAAGAGGCCACAAGGCGAGGAGCGCCTGGTGCTCGGGAGTTCATTACCAAGGCGATCCAGGAGCATCAGGAACCAAGGACCATACGCGGCGACCGCCACCCACCACTCGGCGCAGCTCCCCATCCTGGCGAGGACGGCAGGCTGCGCGTCTGCGTCGACATTCCAGGGCTCAACAGGGCAGCATATCAGGAGCATTTCTGGCCCTCGCGCGTTGGCCGGTGCGAGGGTCCACCTCACAGCTATGTTCGCATGCCGTTTGGCCTGCCGAACATGGCTGTCACCTACCAGCATCATCTGCAGAGCATCCTGACGGCTCAGGAGGCCAGGCATCACGCAGTCCTGGCAGATAGGGCGACAGTCCTTGAGGAGCAACTCCTTCAGCGCGCACCTTCAGCTACCTCAACACTCCTTCGACAATGGAACCAGGTGACATTTTCCGGTTTACTCAGCTAGGAGCGCCCCTCGCGCTGCATCATTCCCAGGTCGCACGGGCCCATCCCCGGGACGTGTCTCTTTTTGCATCTTTAGCCTACTCTGTTGGGGGTGCCCCTCGGGCTACATCATCCCCAGGCCGCTCGGGTCCGTCCTAGTGGCATGTATCGTTCTCACATCTATCTAAGCTAGCTTGTCTCTTCATTTGAGTTATTCTATGGTTATCACCTTCTTGATTGTTACCCATCGCGACCGCCCGCGTTGCCGATCGGCCCCTTGCTCATCCCGCAACAGGGGCTACTCATGCTGGCACGTCGCTTGTGCTCGGGTCTGTCCCTGCAATGCTGATAAATCTGAGCGGTCGAGCTCTGGCTCGCGGCGCGCCCCGCGTACGTCACCTCACCGGGCCCTCAATGCCTTCATCTTCTTGCGGAACGACCAGTGGTAGACCGACAAGTGTGGTTGCAATCTGTATCCCTGCTTGCGCTAACCTGCTGGAACCTCCCGAGGATGACAGCGGGTGGTACCGCGGGCTCCCTCTATTCCCATGCAATTTGCTTGCGCGTTAAAGGGGTGCTCTTGAGCATCGTGACTCAGGAGTTCTTACTGGCTCTCCAGCCCTCACCCCCTGTCCTTGACCACGGCATCGCGACATGGCATACCAGCGGCGGCTGAGCTCACTCAAGGGCCGGGACCCTAGGGCGTAGAGCACACGGAAGAGCGTGAAAAAGAGGGGGAAGCTTGCACGGGCCTAACCCGGCTACGCTATGGCCGTTGACGCACGAATCTGGCGCTGCACAAGGAATCGACTCTGGACTGCTAAGATATGTTTCACACTCGGGTCGACCAAGCGCTGCGGCATAGGAGTCCCATCTCTTGCAGCCTTGCTACGGCGATGCTGCCTTCCTTTCCTACCTTGAGGTAGCTACTTGCACGCTAAAGGGGACCTCTTGAGCATCGCGCCTCAGGAGCTCTTAGTGGACCTCGGGCCGCTCACCTCCTGGCCTTGACCACGGCATCGCGACCTGGCATACCAGCGACGGCTGTCGCCTGCTTGGGGACTGGGACCTGTCGGCATAGAGCACCAAGCTACCGCGAGGTTGGAAAGGGGAGACTGAGCCGAAGTAGGACATGCAATCGTAAATCTTCATAATAATGACAATATTAACAAAAGGCACTATAGATCCTTTACACGCCCCATGGGGTTCGTCTCAATTCCTCGTAGGGAACAAAACAAGAAGGATTCGAGGAGCCCTATCTACAAGCATTGACGCCGCAGACGCTATCATCAACAGTGGGCCATGGGAGGCCGACGCCAACCCCATCCAGATCAACGACGGCGGCGGGCGGACGCCGCTGCCGCACTCCGGGCACGACGAGAGCTCGGGGGCACGTAGCTGTCGTCGCTCGTCTCCGTAGTCTCATAGGGCTCAGGAGAGTCGCTGGACTCCCAAGCGCCATCAGTGCTGCTGGAGGAACCACCGGCGGGGCGAGCGGCTAGCCCGGCTCCTGCCGCTTTCTCGTCCTGACGACCCCCTCCAGGGCAGCACTCCAGGCGGCGGCCTTCCCCATCGAAGACCTTGAAGAATGTGGAGGCGCCAACGTATTCAAAGTGGACGGTGAGGGCGCCCTCCGCGCGGCAAACTCGGGCGACCTCACCCCATCAGCAGGTCATGAAGATCTTGGCCGGGGAGACGACCTTAACCTCCGCCCCCATCGCCGGGGCATCACACTCAGCATGTTGCAGCCACAGCTCGAGGGGACCCCTCGGCGGCATCTCGGCGGAGAAGAACTACGGGAAGCGAATCCAGGAGCGCGGGGGCATCGCCACCCACACCACCAGTTCGCACAAGGAGCCCTCAGCGTGGGTTCCTGGGGCGACGGTGCATGCCACTGCGGAGCGGCCATCACAGCGGTGACGCGGTCGGCGTTGATTGTCGCCCCCTCCTCCGGATCCCTCTGCCTGGGCGTACAAAGGCAGCAGATATCCGGGAGGAGGCCATTCGTACCAAGGCCTTGTCACCTCCGGCCTCACGACGACATCGCGGGAGCAGGCCGGCCTCTTCTTCGGCGGGATTGGCCCTGGCTCTTCATGGGGGGCTTCTCCCTTCTCGGCGGACGAGATTCTCCGTATCGGCGCCATGGGAAGAGATGGGCGACGGGGGCTCCGCACCTCTCCCCGTTTATAGCAGGAGGAGGCCAACCGCCGGCCTCCACGATTGCAGGTAATGATGGCTTTTCTACATGCACCAGGGACTCATCAAGTCGGGCAGTTACCGAGGCAGCGTGGGGAAGCGGACGCGCCCACGTCCCGTCAGTCGCCACGCGTTAATTAAGGCCGCAGGCGGTTGGGGCCCACGGAGCTCCGCACTTGCCCCTTGGTTTCGCCTCGTCCGAGCGCGCCTTGGGCCTGGGGGCTACTGTCGGCGTTCTGGGAATGGGGGTCCCTAGACTTGCCTGCCTGCGGCCCATGGCGTGGCTCCACTAGCGGCCTGGTACGGCCCATCTTCACCAGCAAACACTCAAGACCCTCGCGAGGGGCCAAGCCTCGCGAGGCAGACGACACAAGACCTCCTCAGGGGCAGCCTCACTAGGCTGGCTTGCGAGGAGAGGAGAGATCAAGGCGAGGGGCACCTCCTGAGGTTCTCGTGACATGAGCCATGACGACCAAGGCCAGGCGGGAGCCAGCGGGTGCAGAGTACTGGTTTCCACTTTGGTCCTAAAGGAGCAGGCGCAGGCGAGGAGTCCCGAGGCATCAGGCAAAGGTTTCCGTATCGGTGCAACGAGACCAAGACCAGCAGGACGGCAGGACAAAGGTCACCGTAGAGCCCATGACGGCGTCACCACCAGCCTTTGGCAGGCGAAGACCATCTTTTGTCAGGATAGCTTGTACTAGCTGTCCCCCTTCAAATTGGCCGTTGTGGTATCCCTTCCCGCCTAATATTTAGGAAGAGGATCCAGGCCTCTATAAATAGGACTAGCCACCACCCTAGCAAGGGGACAGATCATTCAGATCATCCTCAACCACACAAGCTCACCGAGCTCAAGGACACCTCTCCTCAGGAGGTAGTTCTCCCCTTGTACTTGTTCATCCGAGCCTATGAGGCAATCCACGACACCACACTGGAGTAGGGTATTACACCACATTGCTGGCCCGAACCAGTATAAACTCTTGTGTCCCTTGTTCTTTGGGTTCGGCAAGCTAAGCTTTGAGATAGTGGTGAGAGCGTGAACTAGGGGGAGAGAGATCTTCGTGCGCACCCCAGAGTTCGAGCCTCAATGGTTTTTCCGGAACCCGCAATCCGACACTCGCAACCCGTCATCTAATAACTACTCCACAATGCATTCCCTTAGGCCCAAATATGGTGAAGTGTCATGGTGTCGACGTTCATATGATTCCACTATGGGAATCACAACATACATACCATCAAAATATCGAACACATATCAAGTTCACATGATTACTTGCAACAAGATTTCTCTCATGACCTTAAGAACAAAAGTAAGTACTCAGAAATGATAATTATGATCAAGATCAGTGGGGTATTAAATAGCATATTGGATCTGAACATATAATCTTCCACCAAAGAAACCATATAGTAATCAACTACAACATGTAATCAACACTACTAGTCACCCACAAGTACCAATCAATAGTTCCGGTTCAAAGATTGAACACAAGAGATGAACTAGGGTTTGAGAGAAGATGGTGTTATTAAAGATGTTGATGGAGATTACCCTCCCCAAGATGGGAGAGTTGTTGGTGATGATGATGACGATGATTTCCCCCTCCGGGTGGGAAGTTCCCCCGGCGGAATCGCTCCGCCGGAGGGCAAAAGTGCTCCTGCCCAAGTTCCCCCTCGAGACAGTGGCGCTTCATCCCGAAAGTCCTCTCCGTATTTTTTCTAGGTCAAAATGACTTATACACCAGAAAAGGGGCACCAGAGGTGGGCCAAGGAGGGCACAACTAACCAGGGTGCGCCTCGGCTCCCTGGCGCGCCCAAGTGGGTTTTGCTCACCTGGTGGGCCCCCTCTCGTACTTATTGGCTCCAATATTTCTTATATATTCCATAAAAAATCTTCGTAAAGTTTCAGCTCATTTGGAGTTGTGCAGAATAGGTAGCCTAACGTAGCTTTTTCCGGTCCAGATTTCTAGCTGCCGGAATTCTCCCTCTTTGTGTGAACCTTGCATATTATGAGAGAAAAATCATTGCAATTACTCCAAAAGGCATTATTATACATAAAAACAATATAAATAACAGTAGGAAAACATGATGCAAAATGGACGTATCACCCATCACAAAGGACCTCGCCCATTGCAAGAAAAACTAATCTAGTAGGCCAAACCAAATCGATAGATTGGAGAGAAATACAAAGCTATCTTAATCATGCATAAAATTGTTCAGAAAAGACTCAAATAATATTCATAGATAATCTAATCATAAATCCACAATTCATCTGATCTCAACAAAGGCACCACAAAAGAAGATTACATCAAATAGATCTCCAAGAACATCAAGGAGAACATTATATGGAAGATCAGAGAAAGGGAAGAAGCCATCTAGCTACTAGCTATGGACCCCGAGGTCCATGGTAAACTACTCACTCATCATCGGAAGGGCGGGAAGGTTGGTGTAGAGTCCCTCCATTATCGAATCCCCCTCTGACGGAGCGCCAGAAAAAGCCCCAAGATGGGATCTCACAAGAACAGAAGCTTGCGGGGGAAGAAAAGTATTATTTGTGTGCCCTTTGACGTAAGGGGAATATTTGTTAATTTCTAGTGCTCAAGTTAAGCTTAGAAGAGCTTCGCCCCCTAGGCTTGTGGGTCCTCGTGGTTCTTCTAGGTTCCTCCTGAAGCTTCGTAGGTGTCTTGATGTCCAAGAAAAATCATCAAAAAGTTCCGTTCCGTTTGGACTCTGTTTGGTATTGATTTTCTATAAAAGACAAAAACAAGGAAAAAACAGCAACTGGCACTGGGCACTAGGTTAATAGGTTAGTCCCAAAAATAATATAAAATATCGAAAACAGATAATATAATAGCATGGAACAATAAAAAATTATAGATACGTTGGAGACGTATCAAGCATCTCCAAAGCTTAATTCCCGCTCGTCCTCGAGTAGGTAAATGATAAAAACTGATTTTTTATTAGGAATGCTACCTAACATATTTATCAATGTATTTTTTCTTATTGTGGCATGAATGTTCAGATCCATTAGATTCAAAACAAAAGTTTAACATTGACATAAAAACAATAATACTTCAAGCATACTTATAAAGAAATCGTGTCTTCTCAAGCATGGCTAAACAAAGTTATCCCTACAAAATCATATAATCTTGTCATGCTCTATCTTCATCACACAAAGTATTTATCATGCACAAGCCGATGACAAGCCAAGCAATTGTTTCCTACTTTTAATGTTCTCAAGCTTTTTCAACTTTCATGCAATACATGAGCGTGAGCCATGGATATAGCAATATAGGTGGAATAGAATTTGGCGGAGGTTGTGAGGAGAAGCCAAAAAGGGAGAAAGTCTCACATCAAATAGGAAATTAATGGGCTATGGAGATGCCCATAAATTGATATCAATGCAAGTGAGTAGGGATTTCCATGCAACGGATGAATTAGGGCTATAAGTGTATGAAAGCTGAAAAGAGAACTAAGTGGATGTGCATCCAACATGCTTGCCCACGAAGACCTAGGGCAATTTGAGGAAGCCCATCATTGGAATATACAAGCCTAGTTCTATAATGAAAAAATCTCACTAGTGTATGAAAGTGATAAAATAGGAGACTCTCTATCACGAAGGCCATGGTGCTATTTTGAAGCACAATTGTGGAAATGTATAGTAACATTGTCCCTTCTCTCTTTTTCTCCCATAACTTTTTTCTTTATTTTCTTTTGGGCTCTTTGGCCTCTTTTTTTATTGGGCTCTTTGGCCTCTCTTTTTTATTTTAAGTCCGGAGTCTCATCTCGCCTTGTGGGAGAATCATAGCCTCCACCATCCTTTCCTCACATGGGAAAATGCTCTAATAATGATGATCGTCACACTATTATTTACTTACAACTCAAGAATTACAACTTGATACTAGAACAAAAATATGTATCTTTATGAATGCCTCCAGCGGTGTACCGGGATGTGCAATGATCTAGCGTGACATATATAAAAATATGAATGGTGGCCAAGCCACAAATATTATGCCAACTACATGATCGTGCAAAGCAATATGACAATGATGGCATGTGTCATAATGAACGGGACGGTGTAAATATCTCAGAATGGCTACGGAAATGCCATAATAGGTAGGTATGGTGGCTGTTTTGAGGAAGGAAATATGGTGGGTTTAGTGCACTGGGAAAAGGTGTGTGGTACTAGAGAGGCTAGCGATGGTTGAAGGGTGAGAGTGTGTATAATCCATGGACTTAACATTAGTCATAAAGAATTCACATACTTATTGCAAAAAATTATTAGCCATCGAAGCAAAGTACTAATATGCATGCTTCTAGGGGGATAGATTGGTAGGAGAAGACTATATAGCTCGTGCCTGACCGCCACTCATAAGGAAGACAATCAAAAATAAATCCTGCTCTAACTTCATCGCATAATGATATACTATACGTGCATGCTTCGGGAATCACAAACTTTAACATAAGTATTTATACTAATCCACAATTACTCTCTAGCATGGCTCTAATATCACCCTCTTTATATCTCAAAACAAATGGAAGGAATCAAACTTCTCATATATTCAATGCTCTCTATGAAAGTTTTTATTATATCCCTCTTGGATGCCCATCATATTAGGACCAAATTCATAACCTAAGAAAATTGCCATACTATTTTAAGACTCCCGAAATTATATAAGTGAAGCATGAGAGTTCATCAATTTCAACAAAATAAAACCACCACCGTGCTCTATAAACATATAAGTGAAGCACTAGAGAAACTACCTAGCTCAAAAGATATAAATGAAGCACATAGAGTATTCTAATAAATTCATGATCAATGCATGTCCCTCTCAAAAGGTTTGTACATAAACGATGATTGTGGCACACTAAAAAGCAAAGACTCATATAACACAAGACACTCCAAGCAAAACACATGTCATGTGGTGAATAAAAATATGGCCTCAAGTAAATTTACTGATGTATTGAAGACAAAAGAGGGGATGCCATCTTGGGCATCCCCAAGTTTAGATGCTTGGTTGTCCTTGAATATTACCTTGGGGTGCCTTGGGCATCCCCAAGCTTAGGCTCTTGCCAATCCTTATTCCGTGATCCAGCAAACCTTTACCCAAAACTTGAAAATTTCACAACACAAAACTCAACAGAAAACTCATAAGATCTGTTAGTATAATTAAAAAATCACCACTTTAGGTAATGTTGTGAACTCATTCTAAATTTATATTGGTGTTATAGCTACTGTATTCCAACTTCTCCATGGTTCATACCTATCAGTGCAACAGACCCCGGGTATGTTGCCCAACTGTGCACAAGCACAAGATCAAGATTGAAGCACCAGCTCAAGATAGGGATTGAAGGCCTAAGAGATTTGAAGAGCCTGATGGAACCAAGGAAGAGCAAGGACGGATCAGAGGACAAGATATCTACGAGGAAAGAGCCTCCCTCGCCGGGCAGGCAAGCCCGGCAAGGGGCCGGGCCACCACTAGAAGCAAGCAACCAAGACTCCTCGGCAGCGCCTGCTGGGGCTTGCGGGGCCTGAACCACCCCGCCAACCGTGCAAGTACGACCCACATCGTCAATCAATGCGGTGTCAAGTCCCAAGGTGATTAAGTGGCAGCATTTTCCACATGGCAGCCATCTCCTACAGAAAAAACGCACAGGTGACACCCGTCCAGCGACGTGTCAAGAGAATAGATGAGGAGCTGGCAAGATAAGCCCGGCAGGCTTGCCGTGCAGCTAGTGATGTGACACTGAGCGGTGCATTTAATGCACCCTGTCAGCCCGCAGTGTTAGGTATGATAGCACTATTTGCTATCATATCAGTGGGTAATGACCATTTTGCTACTGTGGTGACCCCTTAATCTATAAAAGGAGGCCCAGGGCAATCGTAGGAGGGGGTTAGAGGGTTGGAAACTTTACAAACAAAAGCCACCATACGCTTGTGGTCACCGTAGCCCTGAGGCAGCCTTGCTGGGTAACTGTACCATGCACCACCATGCTCATTTCCACCATCAAACCACCAAAGCAGGAGTAGGGTCTTACGCCTCGCGGCGGCCCGAACCTGGGTAAATTGCTTGTGTGCTCTCTGCCATGCTGCCGCGCGCTGGTCTGCTCTTTGTGCCACGCGACGTCCCTCACCGAACCAGCAAGGGGCCGCCCGGTCCCATAGGTGGCCGCAGATATCCCATGACATCTTTGGCACGCCAGGTAGGGGGATCGCTTGTGCGAACCTGAAAGCATGCGCATCGCGTCATCTCAATCTCCATCTTCGTCTTCGACGACCCCATCAACCATGGCGCCCAAGAAGAAGTCCGGCCCTTCGGCCCAGCCATCTACCTCGAAGGCTCCACCACTCGCGGCCTCAGATACCTCGGGGGATGCGGGGACAAGTGAGGACATGAGTGCTGTTGGGGTTGTGGCAGGTGCCGGATCTCGGGTTCCGGTAAAACCCTTAAGGTTCGAACACTGAGGTGCGCGCGAAGATCTCCCCCTCACCGATCACGCCCTCACACGCTTCACGATCTCTAGGCTAAGCATGACGAACTCTCAACACGCGACACGCCGGATTTATACTAGTTCGGGCCACCGTTGTGGTGTAATACCCTACTCCAGTGTGGTTGTGGTGAATTGCCTCTTGTGCTGGGGATGAACAGTACAAGGGGAAGCACAGCCTCCTGAGGTGAGGTGTTCTTGTGCTTGGTGGGTGTGAGGATCGCTCGGGATGAGCTCTGGTTGGTGAGGATCCGATGCCTCTACTGTGGTGGCTAGTCCTATTTATAGAGGCCCTGGTCCTCTTCCCAAATATTGAGCGGGAAGGGAGCCAACAACGGCCAATTTGAAAGGGGACAACTAGTACAGCTTATCCTGACAAAAGTAGTCTTCGCCTGCCAAAGACTCTGGTGGTGACGCCGCCTTGGGATCCACGGTGACTTCCGTCTTGCCGTCCTGCTGGTCTTGCTCTCGTTGCACCGATATGGAAACCTTTGCTTGACACCTCGGTACTCCTCGCCTGCGCTTGCCTCCTTAGCACCAAAGAGGAAGCAAGGACACTCTGCACGCCGGCGCCCGCTTGGCATCCGCCTGGTCTCGATCGTCATGGCTCACGTCATTGGAACCTCGCGAGGTTTGCCTCGCCTTGATCTCTCCGCCCCTCGCGAGCCAGCCTGGTGAGGCCGCTCCCGAGGAGGTCTTGGGTCGTCCGCCTCGCGAGGCTTGGCCCCTCGCGAGGGTCTTGAGTGCTTGCTGGTGAAGATGGGCTGTACGGGCCCGCTTGTGGAGCCACGCCGTGGGCCGCAGGCAGGCAAGTCTGGGGACCCCCATTCCCAGAACGCCGACAGTAGCCCCCGGGCCCAAGGCGCGCTCGGACTTGGCTTTGAGGCGAAGCCAAAGGGCAAGTGCAGAGCGCCGCAGGCCCCAATATCCTGCGGCCCCGGTCGACGTGTGGCGGTTGATTGGTCGTGGGCGTTCCGCTTCCCCACGCTGCCTCGACAACTGCCCGACTGTCAAAAGGCTGGCGTAGACAGTGCTTGCCTTCATTTCTGCCTCCCACTCTTGCTCCAGATCCCCTTTCTCTCTCCCTGCTTCCGAAATCTCCAGATCTGTTCTCATCCCCTTCCGCATCGGCGAGCAATGGCACCCCGGAAGGTCAAGCCTGCCTCGTCGCCGGTTTGGTACGAACCAGCTCTCGACGCGCCCAATGTCTCAGAGAAGAGTCTCGCCGCCACGCGCTTGCTGAAGGCGGGGGAAAGCAAAGAGAGGGGGAAGACTGAGCTCCGGGCCAGCTCTGACGTGCCGGAGCCTGAGGGAAGCACCTTCTTCCCCTTCTTCATGAGCAGCATCGTCGCGGGGCTGGCTCCCCCCTTCTCTAACTTCTACTATGAGGTCCTTGAACACTACGGCTGCAGGTGTTGCATCATCATCCCAACTCTATCTTTCTCTTGTCGATCTTCGCCTTCTACTGCGAGGCATATCTTGGTGTGATGCCGTCTGTGGCTCTACTGCGCCACTTCTTCTTCCTCTGCATCAACGAGGGTCATACCTCCGGGTGTGCCAACTTTATCGCGGCTGGCATGGCCAACTCGATCTCGAAGACTGGGAAGAAAGCCGACGGTTTCAGGAGCAAGTGGGTCATGATGGACGCCAAGTGCATCCACCCACGCTTGGTGCTGCCAACGGAGATGCCCCAGTCTGACAAGAGGTGGTCTTGCGCGAAGCTCACTGATGAGCGGGCGACGCCGGTGCTGGAGCAGATGAAGGCCGACCTTAAGCCGAGCAACGCGAGGGCGACAAAGGTGACAGGGACCATGCTCCTGAGGGAATTCCTGATGCTGCACGTGGCCCCGCTTCAGGCGTGTACGCGCCCTTTGTGGAGGTTTGGGGACGAAGAGGACAAGGTTCGCCTAAGCCCGGAAGCCTTGCCTAACGGTGAGCTGGCCGCGGCCCTCTGCCTCCTGGTAGGGGACGACCAGGAGTACCCGCCGAGCATCTTCAGTCCCTTGTTCCGCCGCAAGGATGGGGCGCAGGTCGTGGCCGCCAAGCCAACCTTTGACGGGCGCGGGCTGGTGTCGCCGGCGCCCACCAGGGCCCCTGCGATGCCGACGCCGGTAGAGCCGTCTTCTGGTGAGTCCCGCAGGGAGGAAGAGGAGGAGGAGGAGGAGGAGGACTCGGAGATGACCCCTGAAGGGACGGGGGAGACCTCCCCCTTGAGCAAAGCTGACATCCTCCACACACGCCAGGAGAAGGGAGAAGCGCCCACAATCCCGATGAGGGACCGATCAGCGCTGATCTCCCAGGATGTTGCTTCTGTTCTGGCGCCGCCTGGAGCCACTTCCGACCCTCCTGCTGCCCCTTCTTCTGCTCCTGGGGCTTGTGCGCCTGCGCCCCGGTCTGGGAGGCTTTTGGGCTTCAAGCTCAGCAAGAGGAAGGTGGACTACACCGCGGTGGACCAGTAAGTGCTCATGCTTTGCCTTGTTCTTGATTATGCTGCTGATTCTGGATGCTTCTCCGCTGTGCGATTAGGCCGACGCCTGTGACGAAAGAAGAGGAAGGAGGGGGTGGTGGTGCCGCCCAGGGCCAACCCTCCTGCTCCATCTGTGTCTCGCTCCGTGGAGAAGGGCAGCGTTGGCGCTCATGTCTCTCTGGCCCGGTCATCCTCGCGAGGCATGGGGGAGAACCCTCGGGAGGAGTTAGCCCCCGTGGCCTCACTGGCTCTGGAGGCACCGGCGTCCGGCTCGGTTGCTGAAGCATCTAAGGCCCAGGAGCTCCCAGCTTCCCAGGCTATGGTGACAATACCTTCTCCTCCACCTCCTGCTGCGCCGCTGATCCCAAGTCCTTCTGCCTCCCTTGACATCTTGGAGCACGCCCTTCTGGAGATGACCCGGCTGCGAGAAGATCTTCAAGGCGCCGACCCCCTCCTGGTGGCCGGGCGTCTGGAGCTGGTTTCTGGCTGGCTCCGTTCCGACTTGTCTGTTCGGGCGGCGCTGAGCCAGGCCGTGGCGACCTCTCAGAAGGAGAAGCAGGCCGCCGCCCAGGCAGCAGTCACTCGGGAGGCGGCGCCGAAGGATGTCGAGGCCACCAAGAGTCGCTGCCAGGCGCTGGAGGCCGAGCTAAAGACCCTGCGCAACGAACGCGCAGAGGAAGCCCGTGGCCGTTAGGCAGAGGAGGAGAAGATGAAGGCCCGGGAGGATGCCTTCAAGGTTTGCGATGCCAAGCTGGAGCAGTCGGCAAAGGCGCAGGCCATTGAGCGTGGCCGACTGGAGGAGCTGGAACAGAAGGTGAAGGTGGAGGAAGCCGAACTTGTTGCGAAGGCGAAGGTTCTGGCTGAGGACCGCACGGCCTTCGCGCTTCTCAAGAAGAGGTCTCGTGAGGCTCTGAAGTCACTCTATGAGAAGGGCTTGGAGAAGCCGCTGGCCACCAATGAGGACGGCCCCGCCCAGTTGCTTCCCTACTTGGTCGAGGTGCTTGAGGAAGTTGTGAGCGGCATCGGCCCCATGGCGGAGGAAGAGGCTCGCGTCCTTTCTTCAGCCGCGCTGACGCATTTCTTCAGCCACCTCCATCTTCGCGATCCTGCCGCCCGCCTTGATGAGCTGCTGGAGCCTGTGGACGACGAGCGCTACGCAGCTACCGCCGCAGCCGTGAGGGGTCAGGTGGAAGCCCTGATGCCGACAAGTTTTTTTACAACATGACAACACGTCTACCCGGTCACTATATCGAACCGTTTTGTCTGCCATCCCGTGTTTCGAGATGCGATTTCCATGTGCAGGTCTTGTCAAAGCACAGATCATGTCCCCTTATTGCGGGATTCTCATCAATACGGGCGTGGGTAACCCAACTGTGCCGTTTACACAGCCCTTGGGAGTAGGCAAATTTAAAGGCGAGTGGGGAGGCGTTCAATATTTACTGCCTTCATAAGGAGATAAGAATCCCTTTTCTTCACCCACGCCTTCTCTCTTCCTCTGCCCTTCCACTCCTGAGCTCTAGCGCCCAAGTTCTCATCTTCTCCGTCTCGAGCAAGCATTCAATCATGTCCAGATCCGGAGGTCAAGGCAAGTGGATGGCCTCCTCCGTCTAGGAGGAGGACATCGCCGAGCTTCGGGTGGCCGGGTACTTGGCGAAGAGGATCGCCCACCGCCTTCCAGCCCAAGGACAAATCGTTCCCACGCCGAAGCCTAACGAGAGGTTAGTATTCATCCCTCATTTCCTCAGTGGGTTAGGGTTTCCACTCCACCCCTTCGTCCGCGGGCTGATGTTCTACTACGGGATAGACTTCCATGATCTATCCCCGAACTCCCTCCTCAACATCTCTGCGTTCATTGTCGTGTGTGAGGACTTCCTCCGCATCCAACTCTACTTCGGGCTATGGCTGAAGGTCTTCAACGTGAAGCCGAAGGTGGTGGATGGCCAGCATGCGGAGTGCGGAGGCGCCATGGTGAGCAAGCTGGCCAATGTCTCCTGGTCGAAAGGCCCTTTCGTGGAGACTGTAAAAGAATGGCAGGAATATACCTCGTAGCACCACTTGGGCCGCAACTGCCGAATTCAACTCTAGCGCTCCCATGCGACTCACCTCCTGGGTCGAGAAGGGCCCGAACTGGTGTTTGCCAGACGAGCTGATAGCGCTGCAAACGCGCATTCAAAGCATGGTGGATAAAGATATCAAACTCGTCGATATAATCTAGGTGATGCAAGTTCGTCGGATTCTCCCATGCCAAAGCTGAAGCCGCCCTCTATGGGAGTTCAATCCGAAGAAGCACCATACCCTGAAGAGGCTCTTCGAAACCACTCACGAAGATGCCTGGAGGTTTCTTTTTAAGGGCAACAAAACACCGCCGGCCACAGATTCGGACCGCGGGCATGACATCAACCACCTCGCCAACGAGGTATGTTATTCTTACCGCATCCCTTACTTGCTCGTTTCAAGGATGATGTCTAAGCTTTTATCGTCATCGTTTCTTTAGGACTGGATGGAGAGGGCGAAGCGGATCAAATGTCCGGCTCCGCTGCCTAAAGAACCAGTCATCCCGCATTTAGCGAAGGTGCTGGTGCCGGCTTCCTACAAGGCGCCAGAGAAGAAGGCCACAGGGAAGACCAAGGGGGGCAGGAGTGGCCCCCGCCGCAAGCGCGCTTCTGACGCGACGTCCGAAGACAAGACTCATTCCTCCGCCGCCGAAGACGACGACGATGAGGAGGAGGAGGAAAACAATGCTCCCTTTGATGAGGGGAAGAAGAAGAGGGCAGCCTCCACCATACTGGAGGCGGAGGCGCCCCAGAAGGGGAAAGGCCCACTCGTGGGGAGCTCCGTATGGGACGTCGAAAGCAGTCCGGAGCAACACCCCCGCACTAAGCCGCGGGCCGCATCATAAGTGCTAAGACATATATCCGCCCCTAAAGTTTCTCCTCCTCATTGTATTGATATGATCGGTTATGTTATTGGAGTGCGGCCCACAATAGCTCCCCGCGATCCTCATCAGGAGGTTCACTGGATTCCAAGGCGATGGCCAGCGAGTCACCGCCGGCCGCTCACTCCCCCAAGGCCAAGGACGACGCGGAGGTGCTGTCCCGAAGGACCGTTCTAGGCTAGGGAGAGGCTCGGTAGGCGCCAGAAGACGAAACCCCCGTCGCTGACACCAGGGGGAGCCAATCCCCATGAGGACTGGTGGGGAGGGCCATATTCAGTTTGGCCCTCAGCTGGACTCGTGTCCAGAGACCGATGTGGCTCCAGAATCCGGCACGCAACCTCCTTCGAAAGAAGGGGGATGCCTATTCCGCCGGTGACCCCTGTCTAACCAGGGGCACCGGATAATCTGCTGGAAGCGCTGCGAGGCACTTCTATTGTGGATGAGCACCGTGCCCTTATGGGAACGGTAATTGAAAAGGTTCAGTCCGCCAAGAGCAGACTAACCGAAGCCTGCAGCAGCCTGCTGATAGGTTTTGAGGTAAGCGATGCAAAAAAGAGGAAATCCCAATATGGACAGTAGCCCCTGAGACACTGTCCGGTGTTCGGAACGAAAAAGCCGGATAGGGGATCAATCTCCTATTGTAGGAAACTAACTAAATTTGTCTGAAATGTATGCACAGGCGTCGCTGTTGGCCGCAGCCTCGCATATTGCCGTAGTCTCCGGACTAAAGCAGAGACTGGCGGAGGCCGAGGAGGAGCTTGTCCAGGTGAAGAGGCAGCTCCAGGAAAAACAAGGTATGTAATAACCTGTTATGTATTCGAAAAAAGGTAAAATGATATGCATTGACCGAAATGCCATGATGTGTACACAGGCGACGACCGAGGTCGAGGCCCTAAAAAGGCCTGGCCGAAGCCGAAGGGAAGGCTTTCAAGGAGCAGGCCGCTCGTAAGATGCTCAAGGCCCGGGTCAACGAGGTCCAACAGGAGCTCCAAGACGAGGTGAAGAAGTGCGAGACCTTGGAGCGCGATTCGTCGGTTCAAGAGGCCGAACTCGCCAAGGCTCGTCAGAACGTGAAGACGGCCCAGAATGAGGCCCAGGGCGCCCTCCAAGAGATCCAGAAGACCAGGAAGATTGCAGCGGGTAAGGAATTTAGTATGCAAAGCAAGCATATGAGTAAGAAGCATCGCTTACTAACCCGGATTCGGAGTTCTCCAGGAGCCTATGCAGATCTACCGCGCAGTGTGTCCGACGCTGTGGAGTTCTTTCGAGCCGAGGAAGGGAGCTCCACGGAGAAATTGTTCTGGTCGCAGTATCTTGCGTCAGAGCATCCCGTGCCCTTCACCGATCTACTGAAACAGCTGGTGGAGCTCCATAGGGTGGCCGAACTAGCCATGAAGGATTTGATAATCCGGCTATGGCCATCCGAAGCTATGCCCGGCAGCTACTTAGGACTCGTGAAGCGGCTGGTGAACGCTTGTCCTCGGCTGGACGTCATCAAGCGATCGGCCTATATTGAAGTTGCGCGCATGGCCTTTGCCCGTTGCAAGATGTGGTGGGCGAAGATGAACGCCGTTGAGCTGGCTAGGGGCCCGCCAGAGGGCAAGGAGCACCGCACACCCGAGCGCTATTTTGTGGATGTCCTAGAAGGGTGTCGCATGGTGGCAACGTAGTGTGGGCAGGACATTATTTTTGAATGAATACATTCGTGTTGTCTTTGCCTGTATGATGAAAGCAAAGTCGGTTTGTAATATAATACTTGATATGTTTTAATTTTTTCCTCCTGTGCGGCCGTGTTTTATGAAATCTGAGGGTTGGCTAGTCGTCGGCTCTTGCCCCCACGTAGGTAGTATGGAGGTGTTCGGGATGGAATCTAAACAATCTTGATCCAATTATATGTTCCTTGAAGGAGTTGTCTAGCGCAACGAACCTGGCAATCAGACTATGCGGCTTAAACGCCCTCACTTAGCCATAGGAGTGTTACAATAAAACATGGGCCAACCCTTGGTATTCGAACCAGACTGCTATGAGCGTCTGATCGGGAAGTACCAATCCTTTGCGTAATGCGGAAAAAATCTCCAACGATTTGCAACCTCCGAACAGCTGACCGGCTCTGGCCGTATCATGACAGTCAGTTTTCGGCTTTCTCTACGGAGGTGCTCCTTTGGATAAACCAGGGCACTATCGCAGCAGTTCTCCCTTTACTACCTTAGCCGATATAGCGGAATGTAAGGTAGCAAGCACAGGAGCCGGGCAACCCAACTATTGACCAAAGACATGATTCGGAGCCAATGCATATAATGCTAAATTCAGGGTGCTGAACTATACTGTAAAAGTGTTAGGACTTTTGTTGCCATGTTGTGGGGTGCTATGAAGCCCCTGGCAAGGTGGAACACACCGAGTGTACGGGTGTTATCCGATAGAATTACCAGGAAGGAAAAAGGCAAAAAGAAAGAAAGAGGAAGAACCAGTGGTACGCTAAAGCCGTGGAAATTTAGGCCGCAAATTGTTTCTATTATAATTTCATTGGTGCGTTAAAGCGCGTTCGTACAAGTCGTGCAATAAGCAGAAAGGCTATTTACTATGCCTTCACCAAGAGAGAGCTGCGTATGGGTCCTGAAAAACAGGTAGAGTGATCGTTTAACGAAACCACCTAGAGAAGTCCCCCATATATCTGCGGCTCTCCCGCGCCGAGCTTGTATAATACCATCCAACGGGGTCAACTGATGGCCCTTATTCTTGCCGTCTTGGTGTGTTTGTCCTTCGAGAAGCTACATGATTAGGCCATCGGATGGGTCTGCGGGATTGAGACCTGAAAGGAAAAAGTGAAAGTGAAAGCATGCATGTATCCGGTGCCGGTTGAGACGCATTGTGGACCACAAGCTAGTTGTGCCTCCGTCGATGCCCATGGGATTTCTAGTGTGTAGTTATGTACGCGCGGCGCGAATGCCACTGCTTGATCGAGATTGAGACGGAGGCCGGATGGATAATCGAGCTCCTGACGAGCCGAGCTGTCCTGCTGCAGGGTAGTTCGGACCCTGTTAACGGTGTCCGTGGGCTCGGCAGCCATATTAGGGTTCTGCTTGAGAAGGCCGCTCTATACTTCTGCTGCTAAGGCAGCTTTGTGCTCTTCTGTACGGAGGGAGCGTTCCGTGTTTCCGTTAACCATGATGACGACGCGTGGACCGGGCATCTTGAGCTTAAGATAAGCATAGTGTGGCAATGCATTGAATCGAGCGAATCCGGTTCGTCCCAGCAGCGCGTGATAGCCGCTGTGAAAGGGGACGATGTTGAAGATTAACTCCTCACTTCGGAAATTGTCCGGAGACCCGAAGACAACTTCTAGCGTGATTGAGCCTGTACAGCGGGCCTCCACACCTGGTATGACTCCTTTGAAGGTAGTCTTTGTGGGCTTGATCCGTGATGGATTGATGCCCATTTTTCGCACTGTATCCTAATAAAGCAGGTTGAGGCTGCTACCTCCGTCCATAAGGACGCGCGTCAGGTGAAAGCCGTCAATTATTGGGTCGAGGACTAGTGCGGCTGAACCGCCATCACGGATACTAGTCGGGTGATCCCGACGATCAAAGGTGATCGGGAACGACGACCATGGATTGAATTTTGGGGAGACAGGCTCTATCGCATAGATGTCCCTTAGTGCACGCTTGCGTTCCCTTTTAGGGATGTGTGTGGCATATATCATGTTTACTATTTTGACTTGGGGGGAAACTTCTTCTGCCCCCCTGTGTTCGGTTGCCGGGCTCCTCGTCATCGTCCTTGCTTTGTGATCCCTTTTCCCTGTTCTTGGCGTTTAATTTGCCGGCTTGTTTAAAAACCCAACAATCTCTGTTGGTATGATTAGCTGGTTTGTCTGGGGTGCCATGTATCTGGCATGGGCGATCGAGTATGCGGTCCAGGCTGGATGGTCCCTGATTATTTTTCTTGTACGGTTTCTTCCGCTGGCTAGACTTGGAGCCACTAAATTCGACGTTGACTATCGTGTCGTCGGTATTATCACTATTGCTTCGGCATTTGTGTCTATTACGTCGGAGCTTGCCGTTACTGTTCTTAACCTCAGAGGGGCCTGCCTCGCTGGCTGTGTTTTTGCTACAAGCCAACAAACTATCCTCACCTGCGCAAAAGCGGGTCATGAGTGCCGTGAGGGCTGCCATAGATTTTGGCTTTTCTTGGCCGACGTGGCGGGCGAGCCATTCGTCGCGGATGCTATGTTTAAAGGCCGCTAGGGCTTCGGCATCCGGAGAGTCGACGATCTGGTTCTTTTTAGTTAGGAACCTAGTCGAGAACTTCCTGGCGGACTCCCCGTGTTGTTGAACTATGTGACTTAAGTCATCTGCATCTGGTGGCCGAACATATGTACCTTGGAAGTTGTCGAGGAAAGCTTCTTCCAGGTCCTCCCAGCTGCCAATAGAATTTTCGGGCACTCTTTAGCCAGTGCCAGGCTGGTCCTTTAAGTTTTAGGGGGAGGTATTTGATGGCGTGAAGATCATCCCTGCGGGCCATGTGGATGTGGAGAATAAAATCCTCGATCCATACCGCGGTATCGGTTGTTCCATCATATGATTCGATGTTTACAGGTTTAAACCCTTCTGGGAATTCGTGGTCCATTACTTCGTCAGTGAAGCAAAGAGGGTGTGCGGCGCCTCTATATCGGGCCGCATCGCGATGTAGCTCTGATGGAGTCCGTCTGCGGTTTTCGGCCCGGGCGTGACTAGGTTTGTCATGCCCGAATAGATAGCCGTCCTCGCGCGTCAAGGCGCGTCCTCGCGATCCATAGATTGATATTGCTTGTTCTGCTCTACTGTCCAGGTCTTGGCGGAGGTCATATGTATGGCCCCGAGCTGTCTTATCCCTTCCTTTATGGCGGGGTGGGACAGTCTGGTTTTCGGCTCGGGTTGCCGTTTTATCCTGACCGCGTGGTGGCCGATCAACCGCATTGCGTGATGCTGGTGCAGGGTCTGGCGCCTCATCGTCGAACTGAGGTAGTAATCTGCGCTTCGGGTAACTTTTGGTTGGGCGTTTAAGGCCGTATTCCTCAGCTGCCAGGACATCGGTCCATCTGTCATTGAGAAGGTCTTGATCAGCTTGAAGCTGTTGTTGCTTCTTTTTCAGGCTCCTCACAGTGGCTAATAGCTGAAGCTTAAAGCGCTCCTGCTCCAAAGACTCCTCAGGCACGATGAAGTCTTCATTGCCGAGGCTCACCTCCTCCTCGGAGGGCGGACGGTAACTGTCGGTGTTCTAGGAACGGGGGTCCCCAGACTTGCCTGCCTACAGCCCACGGCGTGGCTGAGCTAGCGGGCCGGCGTGGCCCATCTTCATCGACACGGCATTCACGACCCTCGAGAGGGGCCAAGCCTCGCGAGGCGGACGACGCAAGACCTCCTGAGGAGCGGCCTCGCCAGGAAGGCTCACGAGGGGCAGAGAGATCAAGGCAAGGCAAACCTCGCAAGGTCCTCGTGACGTGAGCCATGGCGATCGAGACCAGGCGGGCGCCAGCGCGCGCAGCGTCCTTGTTTCCTCTTTGGTGCCAAGGGAGCAAGCGCAGGCGCGCAGTACTGAGGCATCAAGCAAAGGTTTCCATATCGGTTCAACGAGACCAAGACCAGCAGGACGGCAAGACAGACGTCACCATGGAGCCCAAGACTGCGTCACCACCAGAGCCTTTGCAGGCAAAGACTACTTTTGTCAGGATAAGCTGTACTAGCTGTCCCCTTTCAAATTGGCCGTTGTTGGCTCCCTTCCCGCTCAATATTTGGGGAGAGGACCAGGGCCTATATAAGTAGAGCTAGCCACCACCGTAGGGGAGGACTGATTCAGAGGCATCTCACCCACGCAAGTTCGTCAAGCACAAGAACACCTCAACCTCAGGAGGCTGTTCTTCCCCTTGTACTGTTCATCATCAGCCCAAGAGGCAATGCACCACCACCACACTAGAGTAGGGTATTACACCACAAGGGTGGCCCGAACCAGTATAAATCTTGTGTCTTTGTCTTGTGAGTCCGTCGAGGTCGTCCGCGAGATCTCAGAGAGCTAGGGCGTGGATCGGTAGGGAGGAGATCTTCGCGCGCACCCCAGTGTTCGAACCTCGAGGGTTTTGCCGGAACCCATGATCCGACATTTGGTGCCCCAGGTAGGGGTGCGCCGTAGCTTCTCTTCCGTCGATCCGTGCTCCGTCACCACCGCGCTTCGCCCACATGGCAGGCGCCCTGCCACCGACTCCGACGGCCAGTGTTGACGATGGGGCCAGGGGGCTCCGAGCCCTGGCCCCCGCCCTGCGGCGGGTGCGGTGGCCACCCAAGTTCAAGACGGAGATGCCGCCGCGCTACGACGGCGCAGCAGACCCATCAGCTTTCCTGGTGGCATACGAGGAGGCCGTCCTCGAGGCCGGGGGTGATGACAAGGTCATGGCCAACTGGCTTCCCATGGCCCTCGCCGGCGAGCCGCGCTCCTGGCTGCTCAACCTTTCTGGATCCACGGTGGCGTCTTGGGAGGAGCTGCGCGACCTCTTCACTGCGCGCTACGCGGCACCGGGGCACCACGCGGTCGTAGCCCTGCTAGGCGGCTCACAGGCGCCGCCTTCAGATTGCCACATCAAGCCGTTCCTCCGCTAGATTGGTGCCGCTTCCAAGCGCTCGGGGGCTCCGCCGGGCTGGGCTGCGCCTGAGGCCGACCTCACCTTCAGCTCGGAAGACCACCCCGTCACCACCATCGGCTCGGGCATGCTTCTCATGCTCTGCACGCCCACCATCTGCAAGGTGGCTGTCACCAAGACCCTCATCGACGGCGGTGCTGGCCTCAACTTGCTCTCTGTGGAAGCCTTCAGCCTTCTTCACGTGCCACTCGAGCGGCACAGCCTTAGCAAGCCTTTCTCAGGAGTTGGTGGCGGCGCTGCCCGCTCCCTGGGGCAGATCCGCCTTCCCGTCACCTTCGGCACGCACAACAACTACCGCACCGAGCTGGTCGACTTCGACATCGCCCGCATCGGCCTCCCGTACAACGCCATCCTTGGGTACCCAACTCTGGCCCAGTTCATGGCGGCGACTCATCCAGCCTACAACCTCATGAAGATGCCTGGAAGCAAAGGTGTCCTCACCGTCAAGGGGGACACCAAGGAGGCCGTGACGGTGCTCAAACTTGCCTTCAAGATCGCTGTCATGGCGCAGCCCGTCGGCGCCGGTGCCCCCGAGGCCAAGGAGGCCGCGCCAACCAAGAAGAAGTAGTTGTTGAACCAAGACAAGGCAGAAACCAAGAAGGTGCCAGTCGATGAGGACGGCTCCTCAGGAGCCACCTTCACCATAGGTGCCGGCCTCAACCCCAGCCAAGAGGAAGCGTTGGTGAAGTTCTTGCGCGCGAACAAGGATATATTCGCATGGGAGCCCAATCAGCTGGTGGGGGTCCCGAGAGAGGTGATTCAGCACCACTTAAGGGTATGCCCCAATGTGCGCCCTGTGAAGCAGCGAGCAAGGCGGCAGCCACGGAGAAGCAGGCCTTCATCGTCCAAGAGACCCGCAAGTTGGAGGCGGCAGGTGCCATTCGTGAGGTTAGGTACCCCGAATGGCTGGCGAACCCCGTCGTGGTGCCGAAGAAAGGCGGGAAGGAGAGAATGTGCATCGACTTCACCAACATCAACAAGGCGTGCCCTCAAGATCCATTCCCTCTCCGGCGCATCGACCAGATCGTCGACTCCACCGCCGCGTGCGACCTACTGTGCTTCCTGGATGCGTTCTCAGGGTATCAGCAAATCAAGATGGTGGTGGAATATGTAGAGAAGACAGCCTTCCTGACCCCGTGTGGAGTGTACTGCTACACCTGTATGCCCTTCAGACTGCGCAACGCGGATGCGACCTTTCAGCGGCTGATGCACATCACTTTCGGGCGGCAACTCGGGAGAAACACGGAGGCCTACGTCGTCGACATTGTGGTGAAGTCTCGGGAGGCGAGAAACTTGATCCACGACTCGGAGGAGACCTTCGAGAGCCTGCGCCAGGTGAACTTGCGGCTTAACCCAGAAAAGTGTGTGTTCGGTGTCCCTTCCGGCAAGCTGCTAGGATTCCTCGTGTCACACAGAGGGATCGAGGCAAACCCAGAGAAGATCAGGGCCATTGAGGACATGAGCCCACCGCAGACCCTCAAGGAAATGCAAAAGCTGGCTGGTCGGGTGACTGCGTTGGGGCGCTTCATCTCCAAGTTGGGAGAGCGCGCCTTACCCTTCTTCAAGCTGATGAAGAAGAAGGGCCCGTTCGAGTGGACTCCGGAGGCCGACCGAGCCTTCCAAGACCTCTTGAGATACCTGACCAGCCCTCCGGTGATGGTGGCGCCACGACGTCTCGAGCCTCTAGTACTTTATCTTGCCGCCACCCCATACTCCGCCAGCGCTGCGCTAGTGGCGGTTCGGGAGGAGCACCATGCCAAGAGCACGCCGCGCCAAGCTACGCCGCCAGCCGAGATGACGCCAGATCAGGAAGGCGCAGCAAGAGCCATAGCAGCAGCAACAGGAGACCAATCTCGGCAGGATGACGCCGTAGAGATTCCCGCAAGCGATCAGGCGCCAGGGGTCCCGCCACCTCAGGAGGCACCCCAGCTTTCACAAGACGCGAGCCTCACCAACACGCCGGTCCTCGTCGAGCACCCAGTGTATTTCGTCAGCACGGTGTTGAGGGACGCGAGGGCATGATATCCCATGCGTCAGAAGCTCCTGCTCGCGCTCCTGGTGGCCTCGTGCAAGTTGTGGCACTACTTCCAGGGCCACCCTATCTAGGTTGTCTCGGCCTACCCATTGGAGAGGGTGCTCAGGAGCCCGAACTCCGCTGGGAGGGTCGCTGAGTGGAACATCGAGCTGCAGGCATTCCAGTTGGAGTTCAGCACTACCAGGGTCATCAAGGGAGCTGCGCTCGCTGATTCTGTGGCGGAATGGAAGGATGCCCCGTCACTTGAAGTGAGAGAGGACCGGTCCACCTCGCCAGGAAGTGAGGCGCCCAATGGATGGGTCATGTATTTGATGGTGCCTTCGCGCACCAGGGCGCGGGGGCTGGAGCAGTACTCATCTCGCCCACGCAGGACAAACTCTACTATGCTGTGCAACTCTGTTTTCAGCAGGGCGAGAAGGTCTCCAACAACATCGCAGAATACGAAGGCCTCATATCTGGCTTGAAGGCCGCGGCAGCTCTAGGGGTAAAGCGCCTCACCGTTAGGGGCGACTCACAGCTCCTAGACAACTTCCCCAACAAAGTATATGAGCCAAAGGACGAGCACATGGAGGCGTACCTCGCAGAAGTACGTAAGATGGAAAAGCAGTTCCTAGGCCTGGAGGTGCAGCAAGTGCCCCGTGGCACCAACAAGGAAGCCGACGACATCTCCAGGAGGGCATCCAAGCGGCAGCCCCAAGAGCCTGGCATCTTCGAGGAGCGGCTCTTCAAGCCGTCAGTGACGCCACCACTTTCAAGCATGGCACGGCCTCGGGAGGAGCTCCCACAACTGCCTGCCATGGGAGCCCCAGCTTGTGGCCCAACCTCAGGAGCTCGCTTGCTCTTGGCGCTCGAGCCCCAAGAGAAATGTTGAACCAAGGAATTCAAGGAATCTGATGCAAGGGGCTCTACCGGAGAAGGAAGAGGACGCAGAGCGCGTGGCCCGGCAAGCCACGGCATACTACATCCAGGATGGTGAGTTGTACAGGAAGCGACCAAATGATGTTTCGCTGTGTTGCATTTCCAGGGACCAAGGGAAGGAGCTGCTGATTGACATACACGGCGGGGACTGCGGACACCACTCGTCGGCAAGGTGTTCCGCAGTGGATTCTACTGGCCCACGGCGCTCAACGACGCAGCTGAGCTGGTGAAGTCCTACGAAGCTCGCCAGTTCCACGCCAAGCAGATCCATCAGCCAGCTCAGGGCCTCCAGACTATACCGCTCACATGGACGTTCGCGGTATGGGGGCTGGATATCTTGGGCCCATTCCCTCGAGCGCCAGGGGACTACCGCTACCTCTACGTCGCCGTCGACAAGTTCACCAAGTGGGCGGAAGTGGAAGCCTTTCGCACCATCCCAGCTGGTTCCGCGGTTAAGTTCATCAAGGGCCTCGTGAGCCGTTTCGGGGTCCCCAACCGCATCATCACTGACAACGGCTCGCAGTTCACCAGTAACCTCTTCAAAACATACTGTGCTAACCTTGGAACGCAGATCACGCTTCGGTGGCGCACCCCAGGAGGAATGGCCAGTCTGGACGTGCCAACGCGGAGGTCCTGAGAGGACTCAAGACCAGGACCTTCAAGAAGAAGCTCGAGGCCTGCGGCAGGGGCTGGCACAACGAGCTCCAGTCCGTGCTGTGGTCCATCCGCACCACCGCCACTAAGCCGACGGGCAAGACCCCGTTCTTCCTTGTCTACAGAGCCGAAGCGGTCCTCCCTCATGAGGTCAAGCATTGCTTCACACGGGTCCTAGCGTTTGATGAAACGCAGCAGGACGCCAGGGGATGGACCTCGTACTGGGGGAGGAACGTCGCCGCGAAGCTGCATTGAGGGCGGCAAGGTACCAGCAGGCACTACGGTGATAACACTGTCGCAACATCCGCTCCAGGACGCTCGAGGCATGCGACATCGTCCTGAGGCGGGTCCTCTCCAGTGAAGGGTTGCACAAGCTCTCACCCATGTGGGAGAGCCCATTCAGGGTCATCCATATCTCCAGGCCTGGCGCCGCGTGCCTGGAGACACAGGACGGGGTGCCCATGCAGAACGCCTGGAACATCCAGCACCTCCGGAAGTTCTACCCATGAAGCAAGGCCGAGTGCCTGTGAAGAAAGGCCCAGTGCCTGTGAAGAAGGCCCGGTGCCTGTGAAGAATCGCCGCCCATGACACTCTCACGTAATATTGAGTGGGGCTGTGCACGCCCCGGAGTCTCAGGAGTGCCGCCCTCGGGCCGTGGGGGCTCCCTCCCACGCCTAGTGGCAGCACTTAGCTCCGCGCTGGTGAGAAGACTTGAAGACTAGACTAGGTGCCGGACGCGGCTTTTCATTTGCTTTCCGTAGTTGGCTCGCCTTCTCTTAATCGAAGTTTGCTTCTGGTGTTCCTTGCTGATTTGGTTCCGTCACCATTTGCCGCCTTTTCGGAATCTACTTCGCTTATGTTCTCAATCTCGCATACCTCGCGAGGGGGCTAGGAAGGTGCCTTCGCGAGGGTTTCTTCCTCCTGTGTTGGTCCTTCTCTCTGCCTTCGGTCTGCTTTCTCACGAGGCACCCTCATTCGAGCCCACAAGCCGGCACATCTCTCCTAATCTGTGCCCCTCGGGGTACCGCGATATGAAGCGCTGGGTCAAGGCTTGGGTGAGCGATAAGTCTCCTAACGAGCTTCCTAACGAATTTTTTGCAGTTCCTGAGCAACCACTAAGCCAAGACGGGCACGAGGAAACAAGTGCCTCGTGAAGAAGAGGCTGCCCCGAACGCGCCAGGCTAAGTTATCTCCGCACAAAATAACAATACAACACGGAAATGACAAGCATAGCGTAATAATTGAGGAATCACAGTTCGATACACGCCCCTCCGGGCCCATACTGGTTTCATTTTGATGCAGGAAAGAAAAGAGGAACAAAACAAAAGCAGCGTTGCAGCGAACCACAGGGGCAGGCCTCCAGCGACGTCCCGAGCTTAGCCGGATCCCTCCTCGCGCTTCACGGAGGCGAGGCGACGACACGACCCGCTACCACCTTCGAAGCGAGCGCGGCGGCGTGGCGGCTGGTCGTAGCCGCCGCTGCTGGAGCTTTCGCCAAGAGAAGAGTCACCGTAGCTGGACGAGGCGCGGCCGGCGGGCTCGCCCTCGTCGCAGCCATTGCCGAGACCAAGCACTTCCTCGCCGTCGTTCGTCTCGGAGCAGCACCCAGCGCGGCGACCCTCTTCCCCAAACACCCTCACATAGAGGGTCACATCACCGTCATACTTGAAATGGAGGGTGCACCGCCTGCCCAGGCCGCACGCGCGGGCGAACGTCTGCCAACCGCGGGCCAGAGCTATGTTGCCCGCAGCTGAGACTTCAACCGCGACGCAGGAGGCCCTGCTGCAGCAGCCGTCCGCGTGCAGCCAGAGCCCGCCTGGACCAGAGGCCGGCAGCTCGTCGACGAAGAAGCGCCTCTGCCGAGTGGAAGCGTGGCCGGGGAGGCCGCGCAACCAGGGCACGTCTCACCTCATCGACCGGGCTGCCGCGACCGGAGCGACCCCCACCACGCACAGCGGCGCCACCCTGGGAGCGGGGGGCCACGGCGGGAGTCGTGGTGTGCTTGCGGGGACGGCTGCGTCCCTGCTTGGGCGCCGAGGAGCTGGGCCCCTCGCGAGGGGCCTTTCCTTTCTCCGCGGCGGAGAACCTCTTCGACGGCGCCATTGGAGTCGGTGGTGGAGGAGAGGAGGAAGAAGCAGGCGGAATGGGAAGAAGTGGGGGACGGGGTCTCCGCCCCTTCCTCATTTATAGCAGGAGAAGGCCAACCAGCGCACGCACAATCACAGGTAATGATGGTATTCCTTGCATGTCGCATGGACTTGTCAAGTCGGGCAGTTGCCGAGGCAGCGTGGGGAAGCGGAGACGCCCACGTCCAATCAACCGCCACGTGTCAACCGAGGCAGCTGGCTTTTGGGACCCGTGGCGCTCCGCGCTTGACCTTTGGCTTCGCCTCGAAGCCAAGCCCGAGCGCGCCTTGGGCCCGGGGGCTACTGTCGGCGTTCTGGGAACGGGGGTCCCCAGACTTGCCTGCCTGCGGCCCACGACATGGCTGAGCTAGCGGGCCGGCGCGGCCCATCTTCATCGACAAGGCATTCAAGACCCTCGCGATGGGCCAAGCCTCGCGAGGCGGACGACGCAAGACCTCCTCAGGAGCGGCCTCGCCAGGCAGGCTCACGAGAGGCGGAGAGATCAAGGCAAGGCAAACCTCGTGAGGTCCTCGTGACGTGAGCCATGACGATCGAGACCAGGCAGGCGCCAGGCGGGTGCTAGCAAGCTCAGCGTCCTTGTTTCCTATTTGGTGCCAAGGGAGCAAGCGCAGGTGCGGAGTACCGAGGCATCAATCAAAGGTTTCCATATCGGTGCAACGAGACCAAGACTAGAAGGACGGCAAGACAAAGGTCACCATGGAGCCGAAGACGGCGTCACCACCAGAGCCTTTGCAGGTGAAGACTACTTTTGTCAAGATAAGCTGTACTAGCTGTCCCCTTTCAAATTGTCCGTTGTTGCCTCCCTTGCCGCTCAATATTTGGGGAGAGGACCAGGGCCTATATAAGTAGAGCTAGCCACCACCGTAGGGGAGGACTGATTCAGAGGCATCTTACCCACGCAAGTTCATCAACCACAAGAACACCTCAACCTCAGGAGGCTGTTCTTCCCCTTGTACTGTTCATCATTAGCCCAAGAGGCAATCCACCACCACCACACTGGAGTAGGGTATTACACTACAACGGTGGCCCAAACCAGTATAAATCTTGTGTCTTTGTCTTGTGAGTCCGTCGAGTTCGTCCGCGAGATCTCAGAGAGCTAGGGCGTGGATCCGTAGGGAGGAGATCTTCGCGCGCACTCCAGTGTTCGAACCTCGAGGGTTTTGCCGGAACCCGTGATCCGACATTTGGTGTGCCAGGTAGGGGTGCGCCGTAGCTTCTCTTCTGTCGATCCGCGCTCTGTCACCACCGCGCTTCGCCCACATGGCAGGCGCCCCTGCCACCGACTCCGACCGCCAGCATTGACGACGGGGCCAGGGGGCTCCGAGCCCTGGCCCCCGCTCTGCGGCGGGTGCGGTGGCCACCCAAGTTCAAGCCGGAGATGCCGCCGCGCTACGACGGCGGAGCAGACCCGTCAGCTTTCCTACTGGCATACGAGGAGGCCGTCCTCGAGGCCGGGGGTGATGACATGGTCATGGCCTGGCTGCTCAACCTTCCCGGATCCACGGTGGCGTCTTGGGAGGAGCTGCGCGACCTCTTCACTGCGCGCTACGCGGCACCGGGGCAATCCACCACCACCACACTGGAGTAGGGTATTACACCACAACGGTTTCGCTGAGGCTTGGGGCTCGCGGCGCGCCGGCCCGCCACGACCTCCCCAAGTGACGATGACTAATTGTACTGCTAGCCGAACGGAGGGGGCTGTCGCCACCGTGCAGTCCCCACGACGGCAGCCGGTGCAGGTGCAGCAAGAACAAGATCCCGACGACGTCTCGATGGCCTCCTCCGACCCTCGAGCATGTCCGGGCCAACGGCGAACCCTGGAGGATAGGTGGCGGGGAGACACGCCCGTCGTCGTGGGACGGCCTCTCGACGACCCCCGCCAGACCAACGGGTGGGGCGGCCTCAACGTCGACGAACTTGCATTCGGTGTTGGCGGGTGCCTACCTTTTGAGGTTGGCTTCCCTGCCTTTACACGCGAGCTGCGGTAAGTCCGTTGGCCGTCCGTCCGCATGTTCAAGCCGGAGATACCCGAGAAGTACGACGGGAGACTGAACCCAACAGAGTTCCTGAGCATCTACACCTTCGCTGTTCAGGCTGCCGGTGGAAGAGACGAGAAGGTGTTCGCCAACTACTTCCCGTTGGCTCTGAAGTCCAATGTGAGATCTTGGCTCATGCACCTGCCGGAGAACTCCATTTCATCATGAGCAGATCCAAGTGCCAAGGACAGTTAAGGATGTGAGGCGCTTGACGGGATGCGTTGCCATGCTAAGCAGATTCATTCCATGTCTGCCGAGCGAGCCCTGCCGTTCTTCAAAATTTTGAAGAGGGCAGGGCCTATGAATTGGACCCCGGAAGCAGATACAACTTACATGAGTTGAAGGCCTACCTATCGTCTGTACCTACTTTGGTTGCACCCAGACCTCAAGAGCCGGTACTGCTTTACTTGGCAGCAACCAACCAAGTGGTCAATGCAGCCTTGGTAGCATAACAAGAAGTGGATGAAGCAGAGAGCGGCCAGACCGCGGGATAGTCATAAGAGGATCAGAACAGCAATAAGCACGGCAACGAGTGCAACCCCAAGGACGTGGCAAGGAAGAAAGTGGTGTAGCGCCCAGTGTACTTCGTCAGCTCCTCATTGCAAGGGGCTAGATCAAGGTACTCTGGTGTGCAAAAGTTGATCTTTGGCCTCGTCATGGCCTCAACCAAACTGTGCCACTACTTCCAAGCCCATGAGATCACAGTTGTCACTCATTTTCCGCTGCAGAGGATGCTTCAAAACCCTGAAGCTACTGGTAGAATAGTGGAGTGGGCTTTGGAGTTATCCAACTATGGTTTGAAGTTTGAGAGAACTTCAACCATTCAAAGCAGGGCACTGCCAGAGTTTATTGCAGAATGGACGCCAACCCCTGATGAGGGAGCAACACAGACAGCTCTCCCCGGCAAGGAATCACCCCAAGAATGGATTATGTATTTTGATGGTGCTTTTTCCCTACAAGGTGCAGGAGCTGGCATGCTTCTTGTTGCCCCCTCCGGGGAGAACTTGAAGTACGTCATCCAAATGCACTTTGCCCGCGAAGAAGCCACCAACAATACAACTAAGTATGATGGGCTCCTTGTCAGGCTCAGGATTGCAGCAGAATTGGGAATCAAGAAGCTGATCATTCGAGGAGATTCACAGTTAGTGGTGAGACAACTCAACAAGGATTACCAAAGCCCATTGATGGAAGCATACGTTGAGGAAGTAAGGAGGTTAGAGGAGCGCTTTGACGGGTTGCAAACAGAGCACGTACCCCATGCGGAAAACAACATAGCTGATCACCTGTCAAAGTGTGCTGCACAGAAGCTTCCTGTGGAACCTGCAACTTTTTTTCTCCACCTCTCTCAACCCTTCGTATCACCAACCACAATGGCCCGGAAAAGGAGAAAGTTGGACTACGGTAAGCCTCTCCCGATCGAGCCATCCGCTCCTGGCAGAGACCCTGCTAGAAACAACTCCTCATAGCCTGCCAGACCACCCCCTCCAGCCGGGCCTATGGACACCACGAAAGAGGATGGTTCTCCCACAGCTGAGGCGGTGCTGCTAGTCCTCGTTGCCGAGCCTCAGGCTCCAACTTGGTTAGGGCACATCGTCCGCTTCCTCCAAACCAGAGAACTCCCCGGTGTCGGTGTCAAAACCGGCAGATCTCGGGTAGGGGGTCCCGAACTGTGCGTCTGAGGATCGAAGGTAACATGAGATAGGGACACGATGTTTACCCAGGTTCGGGCCCTCTTGATGGAGGTAATACCCTACTTCCTGCTTCATTATCTTGGATGAATAGGGGGTTACAAGAGTTGATCTACCTCGAGATCGTAATAGCTAAACCCTAGATGTCTATCCTGTATAATTATGATTGCCTCTACGGACTAAACCCTCCGGCTTATATAGACACCGGAGGAACCTAGGGTTATACAGGGTCGGTTTATAGAGAAAGGAATCTTCATATCCGAATGCCAAGCTTGCCTTCCACGCAAAGGAGAGTCCCATTCGGACACTGGAGGAAGTCTTCTGTCTTGTCTCTTCACGGCCCATTAGTTCGGCCCGCTTCACATAGCCCGGACGCCCGAGGACCCCTTAATCCAGGACTCCCTCATTAGCCCCGAACCAGGCTTCAATGACGATGTGTCCGGCGTGCAGATTGTCTTCGGCATTGCAAGGAGGGTTCTTTCTCCAAACACTTCAAAACATCTGACCCAAAGAGTTATACTCGGCTTTTCATTTAATGTCATACCCTTTGGCTTCTGCACTTCCGTTGCTTCTGCTTCCACGTGTCGAGCGAATACAAAAGGTGAGAGTATCTTTTGCACATAACACCCTGGCCATATAAGACAGGCGTCTATTTAAAGGGATTGGATCTCAGATGCCATCCCACACCAGGCGGAAAATCCTTAGAGCTTGCTAGGAGAAACCACTCAAACATGGCTAACGCTCCCAGTTCTCCCTCCCACCCTCATGACTCCGAAAAAGGCGATTGGGAGAGATGTTCAGTATCCCACAACCAGCTGGTTAAGCTTCGAACAGAGGGATTCCTTCCCCTGGCGGATCTAGTCCCCGTTTGGGCAAATTTAACCTCTTTCACCGTCGAAGCCCTGGCGGAAAATTTCCCCAATCCAACCAGGGGGAACGAGTGTGCTTCATCACCTTTTTATTAAGAGGCGTCGGATTTCCAATCCACCCTTTCTTCCGATGTCTCCTGGAGTACTAGGGCCTCCAACTGCAAAATCTTACGCCGACCTCTATCCTGCACATTGCGGGATTCATCTCTCATTGCGAGCTATTCCTGGGCTGCGTGGCCCATTTCGAGTTATGGAAGAAGCTTTTCTGCCTCGCCCCTCGCACCCAAAAGGGATCCGTGTTCGAGGTGGGCGGCGCCGAAATTTGGTGCATAGCCGGGACCGGATACCTATTCGGCACGCTGAAGAAGGCATCCGAAGAGTGGCCCTCGAAGTGGTTTTATATTGAAGATGTCGCTCTCCCTGACCCAGTCCGAATGGGCCTTCCCGAATTTTCCAGCGCTCCATTGATGAAACGCCACAGCTGGCGCCCTCGGAGCCTCGAGGAGGAAGATAGTGCGGAAGTCCAACAATTAATGGGCAAGATGAGGAAACTTGCCCAGTCCGGATTATCAATAATTGAGGTAATGGCGACTTCCATAGTGCGAGGTGTTCAGCCACTCCAATTCAGAGGGCTCCCTATGTGGCACTACAATGGGGAAGATGACGCCTCACGCTGCGGACGGAAGGGTCCGGACACCCCTGCCGCCCTGGCCACAATATTGGCCGATCTGTATAAAGGGGAGAAAGAGGAGTTTACTTGTCTTAAGCGCCGAGAGGGATTCTCCATGTACAACCCCCAAAGCTGGGTGAGTTTTAATCCCACCACCTTACTCAATCCCCTCCCTGAGTCATGTTTAATTGACATTAACCCATTCATTTTTAATAGGAATGGCGGAAGGTTATCGCGGGGATTTATAGCACTGCTCCACAATCGGAGGACCATAACCGGGCCCTCGATCCCGGATTTGAAGAGGATCCGGACATATTCATAGAACTCAAGGAGGGAGTCTTCTATCAGGCGAGCTATGATGGCACAGAAGTGGCCATCATTGTCGATTACCCCGGCTTCCTTCCTGCCTCATATGTAAGTAACCAAGAGACATCTACTCCGAAAGAGCTTCCTCATCATGCCTCACCCACCGCACTGTTTTGTGCTACAAAGGGGAAGCGCTTGGCATGCCATGCTGCACTAGAGGCGTTTCGTAAGAGAGCGGCGCCTGCGCCGGGTGGGTCTTTGAAAAGGAAGGCAAATGACAGCACGGGCGAGCCTTCATCAAAGGGGTATGACTTTAAATATGCCCCATGGCAGTCACATCGAATCATGACATTGTCCGCTGTGTTTTACCAGGAAGAGCGTTCGCCGGACTATGTCCTGGTATCCTGCCGGTCATGCCGCCACCAATCAAATTCCAGACCCTACCTCTAGGGTGGGGGCTAACACGGGAGTGATGTCAGATTGTCCTCCTTCAGAGGATTCAGATGATATATCCGTCACGAACTCTCAAGTAGAGAGCGGCATGTCCGGACCCTTCCGTCCGCCTTGAAAGCGCGTGAATGCATCTCGCCCCAACAGGGCGTGATACCCACTATTGAAAGGGGCCACTTGGAAGGTTATTTCTTCGGACCGATAGTTCTCCGGCGTGCTGAATACCACGTTGAGTTTAATTTTTCCTGCGCATCTTGCTTCCCGACTGGAAATGATTCCTCGAAAAGTCGTATTATTTTGCTCGATGCGGCTTCTGTCTATTTGCATTTTATTGAGCGTGTCCTCGTAGATGAGGTTCAGCCCGCCGCCGCTGTCCATGAGCACTTTAGTGAGCCGAAAGCCATCCACAATTGGATTGAGGACCAAGGCGGCTGGTGCCCGGTCTGACCAGAATTTTGGTTCGTCATCGGCATTAAAAGTTATGGCCGTGTCGTTCCAGGGATTTATTGCTGCAATTTGGCAGACTTTGGTGAGGTCATGGAGTGTCCTCTTGCGCCGATTGTTTGAAGCGGAAGTCTCGAAGACCGTCAATACTCTGAGGTCGTTGTTTCCCGAAGAGTGCTGCTCTAAGGTATTTTTGGTGAGGATATCCTCGCCGCTCTTGGCCACTTGCCGGAGTATCCGACATGCTCTTAGGCTGTGGGTTGGTTCGGAATCCGGTGTCGTGTGTATCTTGCATGGCTTATCGATCCATCCCCGAAGAACGGTTCCACGTCTCGTAATGGGTTAAATTTTCTTGCCTATAGGGTCGGGTGCCCCGCGGGGGTGCATCCTTTTTGCCCGCGAGGGAGGTGGCATGAAGGCCGGTTGTTCCCAGCAAGCTGTCTGAGTTTTCCAGGCGGTTTCCATTGCGCAGTACTTCTGTACTATGGTTGCCAAGTCAGCAAAGTGTAGTACGCGACGGCGGTTGAGGGCTTTGAGGATTCCTTCGTCCGCACAATTACTGCAAAATACTGAAATCGCGTCCTCAGCACGGCAATCTTTAATCTTGTCCTTGACAAGGAGGAATCTGGCCCAAAAGTGATGGACTGTTTCCTGAGGCTGCTGCCGTACATACATGAGGCCTCATATGTCCGGGTGGCCGGAATTTCTTGGTGAATATTGCTTATGGTGGGTGGGTGGCAATAATCCGAACCCTGACCCGATGTGGAGTCCGTAGTTTGAAAAACTTCCGAATTTATTAGTTCGGGCTCCAGGGTGTCCAATGATTCTTTGGGCTCAATGCCCAGTTCTAAGTTCGGAGGACTGGGAGTGTCACCCGCAGACGGCTATCCGGCTCTCCGAGCTCGGAGATCCGAACATAGCTTGTTTTCAGCATAGGGTAAGAGTTGTTGTTTTGCTCCTCTATGACCGCTATCTGATGGGTGACCATCGGAGATTTGATTTCTCTCTGATCGGGTTTAAGCCCAATCCGATCATAGTCTGAAGCGACCCCCAGGGCGGCAATGCGATCCAGGAGTTTGTTTAAAGACGACAAATCCGCCGGACCCATCCTTTTGGAGTATTCGGGGTCAACACGGAGGCGATTTTAGATGACTTGGGAAGTCATCATCAGCTTAAAGGCCGAACGAGTGGCCATGGTAAAACTGCCCAGCCGGAGGGTTTGGCCTGAGGTCAGGGCTTCTCCGGAAGTGATACTGTCCTTGATATCAAGGCGAGCCATCAACCCGGTTGTCGATGCCACAAAGGAGCTCTCAATGAAAGCACCAATGTCGGTGTCAAAACCGGCGGATCTATGGTAGGGGGTCCCGAACTGTGCGTCTAAGGATCAAAGGTAATAGAACACAAGGACACGATGTTTACCCAGGTTCGGGCCCTCTTGATGGAGGTAATACCATACTTCCTGCTTGATTATCTTAGATGAATAGGGGTTACAAAAGTTGATCTACCTCGAGATCATAATAGCTAAACCCTAGATGTCTAGCATGTATGATTATGATTGCCTCTACGGACTAAACCCTCCAGCTTATATAGACACTGGAGGAACCTAGGGTTATACAGAGTCGGTTTACAGCTAAAGGAATCTTCATATCTGAATGCTAAGCTTGCGTTCCACGCAAAGGAGAGTACCATCCGGACACGGGAGGAAGTCTTCTGTCTCGTGTCTTCACGACCCATTAGTCCGGCCCGCTTCACATAGCTCGGACGCCCGAGGACCCCTTAATCCAGGACTCCCTCACCCGGCGACCCAGATGAAGCTGAGAAAGTAGCCCGGAGGGCCAATATGTATCAGTTTGTCGATGACACTCTGTATAGAAGGAGGCCTAACGGTGTGAAATTGAAGTGTGTCTGCCGGGAGGATGGAAAGGAACTGCTGGCTGAGATTCACAGAGGAATGTGCAGCTCACACATTGGATCAATGGCATTAGTTGGGAAAGCATTCCGGCAAGGATTCTATTGGCCCACAGCCCTCCAAGACGCAGTTGAGCTCGTCATGACATGTGAAGCCTGTTAGTTCCATTCCAAGAAAACACACCTGCCTGCCCAAGCTCTTCAGACAATCCCTCTGTCATGGCCATTTTCGGTCTGAGGCTCGATATCCTCGGCCCCTTCCCCGAGCAATTGGGGGCTTTGAATTCTTGTTCGCCGCCATCGACAAGTTTACAAAGTGGCCGGAAGTGACTGTCGTGAGGAAGGTGACTTCTCAGTCAACTATCAAGTTCTTGAAAGAATTGGTGTGTCGTTTCGGAGTTCCGGCAAGGATCATCACTGACAACGGCACCCAATTCACGAGCCACGCCTTCATGCAATATGTTCAAACCCTCAGATGCAAGATCTCATTTGCCTCTGTGGCACACCCCCGGAGCAATGGACAAGCTGAGAGGGCGAACGCTGAAGTGCTTCGTGGACTCAAGACAAGGACATTTGATACGCTGTAGAAGCACGGCAGGCGGTGGATCGAGGAGCTGCCGGTAGTTCTCTGGTCCCTCAGAATGACACCTAATCGAGCTACCGGCCAGGCTCCCTTGTCCCTGGTCTACGGGGCAGAAGCAGTTATCCCTCGGAACTCATTTACGGGTCTCCTCGAGTGCTTGCCTATGATAAAGTAGCACAAGATCAGCACCGGCGTGACGACGCTGTGCTACTCGAGGAGAACCGTCTCCGGGCCGCTACGCATGCTGCACGCTATCAGCAAGCCCTGCGTCACTATCACAGCCCCAGGGTTCGTGCCCGGTGTTTTCAGGAAGATGACCTTGTCCTTAGGCGCGTACAGTCCGCCAAGGGTACACACAAGTTATCACTAAGGTGGGAAGGCCCTTACGAGGTAGTACGAGTCTCCAGACCCGGTGCAGTCCGTCTGGAGATCGGAGATGGCACACCGTTGCAAAACTCATGGAACATTGAGCATCTCCGTAAGTTCTACCCGTAAGGCACGGAGGCTGCCGGGCCCTGCCCGGCAGCCACCCATTGTACATGGCATTGACGAAGTTGCATGTAACCCCTTGTACAAGCCGGGGCGATGACCCCGTGCAAGAGAAAATAAGGAAGCGCTGTAGGGGGGCCCGAACTAAGATTGCATGCATGCACAAGCACACCCAGATCATTGCATAAGCACTTCATGAGTATTTGCATATGCATATAGATAGGATTGCATCCTGCTTTCATTCTCATCTGCATGGAGTTGCAGGTTCTTGCCGTGAACCTGGCTTTGACAATGGACGAGAAGATTTCATGGCACGGCGATCCCAGGCAAGCCAAACAGATAAGTTCACCTCTTGTCCATTAGTATTCGGCAAAGCTGCAACTTTGCATGCGAAAACCTCACCTCTCTCTTTGAAACTTAGGTGCTCCCATCCATGGCTCAATCACTGCTTCGGTCAAGGAGGTCGCAGTGACCTTTGGGAAAAAGGAGTTGGCGGGGGGCTGGCCCCTCTGTCTGTTCCTCGGCAGATGTAGTTCTCCAGCAGACGAAGAGGGTCCCTGTAGGATATCCTGTCGGGGAAAACTCATTTATTCTATTAAAGAGGCACTTTGCCTCTGCATGGACATACACATGCGCGAGTTCCCGACAAGATTCATCTTTTTCATTCATATGCAGTTACAAGTACAAGCATTACATAATACAAAGATGGACTCGAGAGATTACATTATTTGAATTAAAATTTGGCGATTGCCTACAGATTTAAGATTGAAAAAAGATAAGTGCTCCATGATGCCCTTTCTTGTCCCTCTGCTTCTAGGTATAGCCGTCGAAGGTGAGGAGGACAAAAGGAGCGCCAAGGCGAAGGCCCGGCCCGGTCTCATTGGGCCCCAGAAGAGGTAGCCCAGGGGAAGCGGAAGCGCGAGGGAACGCCTCGATGGAGAGCACGGCGGAAGGCGACCTCGTCAACCACAGTCACCAGGGACAACATGACTCGGCAGGGCTAAATAAGCTGCATCTCGAGAGGAAGCCTGCTGGGGTCCAGCTGGAAGGCTGCTGGAGGAGCCCGGCAACACCATCCGCACCTCTGCATCCAACTCCCCTGCAAATCACATTGCCGGGAGAAGATGCAGATGCAGATGATAGTGCTGCCGCCTGATGAAGATGGTGCGGGCGACGATCAGCTGGAGTCAGAGTCGTCGCCCCTCCGCATGCTGCCGTCGTCATCGCCGTCACTGTCCTCCTCATTGCTTTCGCTCGAGGAGGAGCTTTCGTCGTCAGTCGAGCTCTCCACGCAGCACCCTAAGCGACCTTCCAAGTGCCCAAAGATCTTGACGGAGAGCAGGCCACTCTCCATTAATTTGAAATGGAGAATGCGCCCCTCCGAAAAGTTGTGGGCATGGGCAAAGGTCTTCCAGCCGCGATGGAGGTACATGACATAAGGGGCTGGGAAGTCGACGTCAACCCTCGTGCTCCCATCCCCACAGCCCCTCATGTGCAGCCTCAGGGCGCGCGGCTGCTCGAGCTCCATCTCCCGCGCAAAGAAGGATGGAAGACGAAGGCGACTACGCAGGGACTTATACAGCCTGATGATGAACTCTCAAGGTTGGTACCTAACATGGCCTTCCTTCGGGGGTGGAGCCGCCGGCGGAGGCATCACCGGGGCACCGCCCCCTCCTCCTCCTCCTCCTCGGGCACCACGACAACCACGGCCACGCCCCCTTCCTCCTCTCCTCGTGGACGATTCCGCTGCTTCAGTGTGCGAGGGAGGAGAGGGGCGATGTCGAGAAGAAGCCCTCGACGCCACCACCGGGGCTCCACCACGCCCTTGCCCTTGCACCATGGCTAGATAAGAAGGATCACGGAAGAGAAGGAGGAGTGTGTGCTGAAGAACACTGCCCCAGGCCCTTTTTATGGGGAAACGGGGCAAGCGGCTGACCCCTCCTATGGGAGACGGCTCCCCCTCTCCTCCAACGCGGCCTCTCTGCACCCACTATGGCTCTGAGGGCCGAGGCCGATCCTCTGCCCC
This sequence comes from Triticum aestivum, assembly GCF_018294505.1. NCBI lineage: Eukaryota > Viridiplantae > Streptophyta > Magnoliopsida > Poales > Poaceae > Triticum > Triticum aestivum. The sequence goes on from NC_057805.1 coordinate 283,689,258, forward strand.
AACCATCGACACTCGGGTTTCAGCTACAATGCTCCTCCCCGTGCCCTCCGCATCGACCACCTCCCACGCCCAATGCATGCGGAGCATGTGGCGAGGTGCATGCGGGACGGGGAGCTGGTGGGATGGCAGTTTTTGCCCCAAGATCGTGGGGCAAGGAGAATCCATGGGCCACATTCCACGTTCTTCCACGACACCGCGCACCGCGCGCGTGGAAATTAGAAACCGCCCCGAAATCTGGACTACCACAGCAGCAAAGGAAAACTTCAAGGGCCTAACCCCTTCAGAAGCCCTGCCTGTGCACTTATTAGGCCCTACCCTGCCGACGCTCCGCAGCGCGATCGGGGCAAGCCTAGGGGCTTCTGTCGGTGCAACAGACCCTGGGTATGTTGCCCAACTGTACACACACACAAGATCAAGACTGAAGCACCGGCTCAAGATAGGGATTGAAGGCCTAAGAGATTTGCAGAGCCTGTATACAACAAAGGAAGACCAAGGATGGATCAGAGGACAAGATTGAAGGAAATATGCCCTAGAGGCAATAATAAAGTTATTATTTATTTCCTTATATCATGATAAATGTTTATTATTCATGCTAGAATTGTATTAACCGGAAACATAATACATGTGTGAATACATAGACAAACAGAGTGTCACTAGTATGCCTCTACTTGACTAGCTCGTTGATCAAAGATGGTTAAGTTTCCTAGCCATTGACATGGGTTGTCATTTGATTAACGAGATCACATCATTAGGAGAATGATGTGATTGACTTGACCCATTCCGTTAGCTTAGCACTCGATCGTTTAGTATGTTGCTATTGCTTTCTTCATGACTTATACATGTTCCTATGACTATGAGATTATGCAACTCCCGTTTACCGGAGGAACACTTTGTGTGCTACCAAACGTCACAACGTAACTGGGTGATTATAAAGGTGCTCTACAGGTGTCTCCAAAGGTACTTGTTGGGTTGGCGTATTTCGAGATTAGGATTTGTCACTCCGATTGTCGGAGAGGTATCTCTGGGCCCACTCAGTAATGCACATCACTATAAGCCTTGCAAGCATTGTAACTAATGAGTTAGTTGCAGGATGATGTATTACGGAACGAGTAAAGAGACTTGCCGGTAACGAGATTGAACTAGGTATTGAGATACCGACGATCGAATCTCGGGCAAGTAACATACCGATGACAAAGGGAACAACGTATGTTGTTATGCGGTTTGACCGATAAAGATCTTCGTAGAATATGTGGGAGCCAATATGAGCATCCAGGTTCCGCTATTGGTTATTGACCGGAGAGGTGTCTCGGTCATGTCTAGATAGTTCTCGAACCCGTAGGGTCCGCACGCTTAACGTTACGATGACAGTTATATTATGAGTTTATATGTTTTGATGTACCGAAGGAGTTTGGAGTCCCGGATGAGATCAGGGACTTGATGAGGAGTCTCGAAATGGCCGAGACGTAAAGATCGATATATTGGATGAATATATTCGGACTTCAGAAAGGTTCCGAGTGATTCGGGTATTTTTCGGAGTACCGGAGAGTTACAGGAATTCGTATTGGGCCTTAATGGGCCATACGGGAAAGGAGAGAAAGACCCCAAAGGGTGGCCGCACCCCTCCCCATGGACTAGTCCGAATTGGACTAGGGAGGGGGGGCGCTCCCTTCCCTCTTTCTCCTTCTCCCTCCGCTTCTCATATTCCAACAAGGAAAGGAGGAGTCCTACTCCCGGTGGGAGTAGGACTCCCCCCTTGGCGCGCCCTCCTCCTTGGCCGGCGGCCTTCCCCTTGCTCCTTTATATACGGGGGCAGGGGGGCACCCCATAGACACAACAGTTGATCTATTGATCTCTTAGCCGTGTGCGGAGCTTAGGCGAAGCCCTGCATCATATTATCGTAGTGGAGCTTAGGCGAAGCCCTGCATCGGTAGAACATCATCATCGTCACCACGCCATCGTGCTGACGAAACTCTCCCTCAACACTCGGTTGGATCGGAGTTCGAGGGACGTCATCGAGCTGAACGTGTGCTGAACTCGGAGGTGCCGTGCGTTCGGTACTTGATCGGTCGGATCGTGAAGACGTACGACTACATCAACCGCGTTGTGTTAACGCTTCCGCTTTCGGTCTACGAGGGTACGTGGACAACACTCTCCCCTCTCGTTGCAATGCATCACCATGATGTTGTGTGTGCATAGAATTTTTTTGAAATTACTACGTTCCCCAACAGTGGTATCAGAACCTGGTTTTATGCGTTGATGTTATATGCACGAGTAGAACACAAGTGAGTTGTGGGCGATATAAGTCATACTGCTTACCATCATGTCATACTTTGGTTCAACGGTATTGTGAGATGAAGCGGCCCGGACCGACATTACGCGGACGCTTACGCGAGACTGGTTTCACCGTTGCGAGCACTCGTTGCTTAAAGGTGACTGGCGGGTGTCTGTCTCTCTCACTTTAGTTGAACCGAGTGTGGCTACGCCCGGTCCTTGCAAAGGTTAAAACAGCACTAACTTGACAAACTATCGTTGTGGTATTGATGCGTAGGTAAGAACGGTTCTTGCTAAGCCTATAGCAGCCACGTAAAACTTGCAACAACAAAGTAGAGGACGTCTAACTTGTTTTTGCAGGGCATGTTGTGATGTGATATGGTCAAGACATGATGCTATATTTTATTGTATGAGATGATCATGTTTTGTAACCGAGTTATCGGCAACTGGCAGGAGCCATATGGTTGTCGCTTTATTGTATGCAATGCAATCGCCATGTAATTGTTTTACTTTATCAATAAGCGGTAGCGATAGTCGTAAAAGCAATAGTTGGCGAGACGACAACGATGCTACGATGGAGATCAAGGTGTCGAGCCGGTGACGATGGTGATCATGACGGTGCTTCGGAGATGGAGATCACAAGCACAAGATGATGATGGCCATATCATATCACTGATATTGATTGCATGTGATGTTTATCTTTTATGCATCTTATCTTGCTTTGATTGACGGTAGCATTATAAGATGATCTCTCACTAAAATTTCAAGATAAAAGTTTTCTCCTTGAGTATGCACCATTGCGAAAGTTCTTCGTGCTGAGAAACCACGTGATGATCGGGTGTGATAGGCTCTACGTTCAAATACAACGGGTGCAAAACAGTTGCACACGCAGAATACTCAGGTTAAACTTGACGAGCCTAGCATATGCAGATATGGCCTCGGAACACGGAGACCGAAAGGTCGAGCGTGAATCATATAGTAGATATGATCAACATAGTGATGTTCACCATTGAAACTACTCCATCTCACGTGATGATCGGACATGGTTTAGTTGATATGGATCAGGTGATCATTTAGAGGATTAGAGGGATGTCTATCTAAGTGGGAGTTCTTAAGTAATATGATTAATTGAACTTAAATTTATCATGAACTTAGTCCTGATAGTATTTTGCAAATTATGTTGTAGATCAATAGCTCGCGTTGTTGCTTCCCTGTGTTTTTTTTGATATGTTCCTAGAGAAAAATTATGTTGAAAGATGTTAGTAGCAAAGATGCGGATTGGATCCGTGATCTGAGGATTATCCTCATTGCTGCACAGAAGAATTATGTCCTTGATGCACCGCTAGGTGACAGACCTATTGCAGGAGCAGATGCAGACGTTATGAGCGTTTGGCTAGCTCAATATGATGACTACTTGATATTTTAGTGCACCATGCTTAACAGCTTAGAATCGGGACTTCAAAGATGTTTTGAACGTCATGGACCATATGAGATGTTCCAGGAGTTGAAGTTAATATTTCAAGAAAATACCCGAGTTGAGAAATATGAAGTCTCCAACAAGTTCTATAGCTAAAAGATGGAGGAGAATAGCTCAAGCAGTGAGCATGTGCTCGGATTGTCTGGGTACTACAATCGCTTGAATCAAGTGGGAGTTAATCTTCCAGATAAAATAGTGATTGACATAATTCTGTAGTCTCCATCACCAAGTTAGTAGAACTTCGTGATGAACTATAGTATGCAAGGGATGACGAAAGTAATTCCCGAGCTCTTCGTGATGCTGAAATCGACGAAGGTAGAAATCAAGAAAAACATCAAGTGTTGATGGTTGAAGAGACCACTAGTTTCAAGAAAAGGGCAAAGGGAAGAAGGGGAACTTCAAAAAGAACGGCAAGCAAGTTGCTGCTCAAGTGAAGAAGCCTAAGTCTGGTCCTAAGCCTGAGACTAAGTGCTTCTACTGCAAAGGGACTGGTCACTGGAAGCGGAACTACCCCAACTATTTGGTGGATAAGAAGGATGGCATAGTGAACAAAGGTATATTGGATATACATGTTATTGATGTGTACTTTACTAGTGTTTATAGCAACCCCTCAGCATTTGATACTGGTTCAGTTGCAAAGAGTAGTAACTCGAAACGGGAGTTGCAGAATAAACAGAGACTAGTAAAAGGCGAGGTGACGATTTGTGTTGGAAGTAGTTCCAAGATTGATATGATAATCATCGCACACTCCCTATACTTTCGGGATTAGTGTTGAAACTAAATAAGTGTTATTTGGTGTTTGCGTTGAGCATGAATATGATTTGATCATGTTTGTTGCAATACGGTTATTCATTTAAATTAGAGAATAATTGTTGTTCTGTTTACATGAATAAAACCTTCTATGGTCATACACCCAATAAAATGGTTTGTTGGATCTCAATCGTAGTGATACGCATATTCATAATAATGAAGCCAAAAGATGCAAAGTTAATAATGATGGTGCAACTTATTTGTGGCACTGCCGTTTAGGTCATATTGGTGTAAAGCGCATGAAGAAACTCCATACTGATGGGATTTTGGAATCACTTGATTATGAATCACGTGATGCTTGCGAACCGTGCCTCATGGGCAAGATGACTAAAACGCCGTTCTCCGGAACTATGGAGAGAGCAACAGATTTGTTCGAAATCATACATACAGATGTATGTGGTCCGATGAATATTGAGGCTTGTAGCAGGTATCATTATTTTCTGACCTTCACAGATGATTTTAGCAGATATGGGTATATCTACTTAATGAAACAGAAGTCTGAAACATTTGAAAAGTTCATATAATTTCAGAGTGAAGCGGAAAATCATCGTAACAAGAAAATAAAGTTTCTACGATCTGATCGTGGAGAAGAGTATTTGAGTTACGAGTTTGGCCTTCAGTTAAAACAATGTCAAATAGTTTCACTACTCACGCCACCTGGAACACCACGGTGTAATGGTGTGTCCGAACATCGTAACCGTACTTTATTAGATATGGTGCGATATATGATGTCTCTTACCGATCTACCACTATCGTTTTGGGGTTATGCATTAGAGACAGCTGCATTCACGTTAAATAGGGTAGCATCTAAATCCGTTGAGACGACATCTTATGAACTGTGGTTTAGCAAGAAACCAAAGTTGTCGTTTCTTAAAGTTTGGGGTTGCGATGCTTATGTGAAAAAGTTTCATCCTGATAAGCTCAAACCCAAATCGGAGAAATGTGTCTTCATAGGATACCCAAAGGTGACTATTGGGTATATCTTCTATCATAGATCTGAAGGCAAATTCATTGCTAAGAATGGATCCTTTCTAGAGAAGGAGTTTCTCTCGAAAGAAGTGAGTGGGAGGAAAGTAGAACTTGATGAGGTAACTGTACCTTCTCCCAAATTGGAAAGTAGTTCATCACTGAAATCAGTTCCAGTGATGCTTACACCAATTAGTGAGGAAGTTAATGATGATGATCATGAAGCTTCGGATCAAGTTACTACCGAACCTCGTAGGTCAACCAGAATGAGATCCGCACCAGAGTGGTACGGTAATCCTGTTCTGGAGGTCATGTTACTTGACCATGACGAACCTACGAACTATGAGGAAGCGATGATGAGCCCAGATTCCGCAAAATGGCTTGAGGCCATGAAATCTGAGATGGGATCCATGTATGAGAACAAAGTATGGACTTTGATTGACTTGCCCAATGATCGGCGAGCCATTGAGATTAAATGGATCTTCAAGAGGAAGACGGACGCTGATAGTAGTGTTACTATCTACAAAGCAAGACTTGTCGGAAAAAGGTTTTTTTGACAAAGTTCAAGGTGTTGACTACGATGAGAGTTTCTCACTCGTATCTATGCTTAAGTCTGTCCGAATCATGTTAGCAATTGCCGCATTTTATGAAATCTGGCAAATGGATAAACAAAAATGCATTCCTTAATGGATTTATTAAAGAAGAGTTGTATATGATGCAACCAGAAGGTTTTGTCAATCCTAAAGGTGCTAACAAAATATGCAAGCTCCAGCGATCCATCTATGGACTGGTGCAAGCATCTCGGAGTTGGAATATACGCTTTGATAAGTTGATCAAAGGATATAGTTTTATACAGACTTGCGGTGAAGCCTGTATTTACAAGAAAGTGAGTGGGAGCACTACAGCATTTCTGATAAGTATATGTGAATGACATATTGTTGATCGGAAATAATGTAGAATTATTCTGCAAAGCATAAAGGAGTGTTTGAAAGGAGTTTTTCAAAGAAAGACCTCGGTGAAGCTGCTTACATATTGAGCATCAAGATCTATAGAGATAGATCAAGACGCTTGATAAGTTTTTTCAATGAGTACATACCTTAACAAAATTTTGAAGTAGTTCATAATAGAACAGTCAAAGAAAGAGTTCTTGCATGTGTTACAAGGTGTGAACTTTGAGTAAGACTCAAAGCCCGACCACCGCAGAAGATAGAAAAAGAATGAAAGTCATTCCCTATGCCTCGGCCATAGGTTCTATAAAGTATGCCATGCTGTGTACCAGATCTATTGTATACCCTACACTGATTTTGGCAAGGGAGTACAATAGTGATCTAGGAGTAGATCACTGGACAGCGGTCAATATTATCCTAAGTGGAAAAAGGATATGTTTCTCGATTATGGAAGTGACAAAAGGTTCGTCGTAAAGGGTTACGTCGATGCAAGTTTTGACACTAATCTAGATGACTCTAAGTCTCGGTCTAGATACATATTGAAAGTGGGAGCAATTAGCTAGAGTAGCTCCGCACAGAGCATTGTCGACATAGAAATTTACAAAATACTTACGGATCTGAATGTGACAGACCCGTTGACTAAAATTATCTCACAAGCAAATCATGATCAGACCTTAGTACTCTTTGGGTGTAAATCACATAGCGATGTGAACTAGATTACTGACTCTAGTAAACCCTTTGGGTGATGGTCACATGACGATGTGAACTATGGGTGTTAATCACATGCTGATGGGAACTATTGATGTTAAATCACATGGCGATGTCAACTAGATTATTGACTCTAGTGCAAGTGGGAGACTGAAGGAAATATGCCCTAGAGGCAATAATAAAGTTATTATTTATTTCCTTATATCATGATAAATGTTTATTATTCATGCTAGAATTGTATTAACCGGAAACATAATACATGTGTGAATACATAGACAAACAGAGTGTCACTAGTATGCCTCTACTTGACTAGCTCGTTGATCAAAGATGGTTAAGTTTCCTAGCCATTGACATGGGTTGTCATTTGATTAACGAGATCACATCATTAGGAGAATGATGTGATTGACTTGACCCATTCCGTTAGCTTAGCACTCGATCGTTTAGTATGTTGCTATTGCTTTCTTCATGACTTATACATGTTCCTATGACTATGAGATTATGCAACTCCCGTTTACCGGAGGAACACTTTGTGTGCTACCAAACGTCACAACGTAACTGGGTGATTATAAAGGTGCTCTACAGGTGTCTCCAAAGGTACTTGTTGGGTTGGCGTATTTCGAGATTAGGATTTGTCACTCCGATTGTCGGAGAGGTAACTCTGGGCCCACTCGGTAATGCACATCACTATAAGCCTTGCAAGCATTGTAACTAATGAGTTAGTTGTGGGATGATGTATTACGGAACGAGTAAAGAGACTTGCCGGTAACGAGATTGAACTAGGTATTGAGATACCGACGATCGAATCTCGGGCATGTAACATACCGATGACAAAGGGAACAACGTATGTTGTTATGCGGTTTGACCGATAAAGATCTTCGTAGAATATGTGGGAGCCAATATGAGCATCCAGGTTCCGCTATTGGTTATTGACCGGAGAGGTGTCTCGGTCATGTCTACATAGTTCTCGAACCCGTAGGGTCCGCACGCTTAACGTTACGATGACAGTTATATTATGAGTTTATATGTTTTGATGTACCGAAGGAGTTCGGAGTCCCGGATGAGATCAGCGACTTGACGAGGACTGTCGAAATGGCCGAGACGTAAAGATCGATATATTGGACGACTATATTCGAACTTCAGAAAGGTTCCGAGTGATTCGGGTATTTTTCGGAGTACCGGAGAGTTACGGGAATTCGTATTGGGCCTTAATGGGCCATACGGGAGAGGAGAGATAGACCCCAAAGGGTGGCCGCACCCCTCCCCATGGACTAGGGAGGGGGGGCGCTCCCTTCCCTCTTTCTCCTTCTCCCTTCCCTTCTCCTATTCCAACAAGGAAAGGAGGAGTCCTACTCCCGGTGGGAGTAGGACTCCCCACTTGGCGCGCCCTCCTCCTTGGCCGGCGGCCTTCCCCTTGCTCCTTTATATACGGGGGCAGGGGGGCACCCCATAGAAACAACAGTTGATCTATTGATCTCTTAGCCGTGTGCGGTGCCCCCCTCCACCATATTACACATCGATAATATCGTAGCGGAGCTTAGGCGAAGCCCTGCGTCGGTAGAACATCATCATCGTCACCACGCCGTCGTGCTGACGAAACTCTCCCTCAACACTCGGCTGGATCGGAGTTCGAGGGACGTCATCGAGCTGAACGTGTGCTCAACTCGGAGGTGCCGTGCGTTCGGTACTTGATCAGTCGAATCGTGAAGACGTACGACTACATCAACCGCGTTGTGTTAACGCTTCCGCTTTCGGTCTACGAGGGTACGTGGACAACACTCTCCCCTCTCGTTGCTATGCATCACCATGATCTTGCGTGTGCGTAGAATTTTTTTGAAATTACTACATTCCCCAACAAAGATATCTATGAGGAAAGAGCCTCCCTTGCCGGGCAGGCTAGCCCGGCAAGGGGCCAGGCCACCACCAGAAGCAAGCAACCAAGACTCGCTGGCAGCGCCTGCAGGGGCTTGCGGGGCGTGAACCACCCCGCCAACCGTGCAAGTACGACCCATGTCGTCAACCAATGCGGTATCAAGCCGCAAGGTGATTAAGTTGCAGCATTTGCCACATGGCAGCCATCTCCTACAGAAGAAACCCACAGGTGACACCCGTCCAGTGACGTGTCAAGAGAACAGATGCGGAGCTAGCAAGATATGTGTGGCAGGCCTTGCTAGGCATCTAGTGATGTGACACTGAGCGGTGCATTTAATGCACCCTGTCAGCTTGCAGAGTTAGGTATGATAGCACTATTTGCTATCATATCAGTGGGTAATGACCATTTTGCCACTGTGGTGACCCCTTAATCTATAAAAGGAGGCCCATGGCAATTGAAGGAGGGGGTTAGAGGGTTGGAAACTTGACAAACCAAGCCACCATACGCTTGTGGTCACTATAGCCCTGAGGCAGGATTTTCCGGGCAAGTGTACCACGCACCACTACGCGCATTTCCAGCATCAATCCACCAAAGCAGGAGTAGGGTCTTACGCCTTGCGGCGGCCCGAACCTGGGTAAATTGCTTCTATGCTCTCTGTCGTGCTACCGCGCGCTGGTCTGCTCTTTGTGCAACGCGACGTCCCCTGCCGAACCAGCAAGGGGCAGCCCGGTCCCATAGGTGGCCGCGGATATCCCGCGACAATACCCCCCGATACTAACCATAGATTCATCAAAATAAGCAAACAACACAAAGAAAACAGAATCGTTCAAAAACAGAAAAGTATGTTGTAATCTGGAAATTTTGTGTACTTTTGTAACTCCAAAATTTCTGAAAACTTAGCAAAACCTAAGAAATCTGTATACAAATCTTGTGTGAAAAATTCAGATCAAAATCAAGTTCCTGTGAATTTTGAAAATTCCAGAGCTTGCCGCAAAAGTTTCTGTTTTTCAGCAAAATCAAATCAATTATCACCATAGACCATCCCAAAGGCTCAACTTGGCAAAAACACTGTTTAAAAACTTAAATACAATTATTATAGAAGTAATATTGTGTATTTATTGAAAACCAGAAGAAAAAAACACAAAATAGAATTGGTTGCATCCCAACAAGCGCTATTGTTTTATGCCCCTAGCTACCCTTAATGCAAAGATCTAGGTATTGTCATCTTTGGTATTTAATCCATAGGTAGCCCTCATAATAGATTCATGTGGTAACCTCATTTTCTTTCTTGGAAAGTGTTTCGCGCCATTCCTTAACAAAAATTGAAATCTAATGTTTCCTTCTTTCTCATCAATAATTGCACCAATCGTTCTTAGGAAAAGGTCTACCAAGTAGAATAGGGCATACAAGATTGCAATCTATATAAAGGACAATAAAAATCTATGGGCACATAATTACTATTTGCAACAATAAGAACATCATTAATACTCCCCATAGGTTTCTTAGTAGTGGAGTCCGCTAGATGCAAATTCAAAGAACAATCATCAAATTTATGGAAACCTAGCACATCACTTAGAGTTTTGGGAATAGTGGAAACACGAGGACCCAAATCACACAAAGTATTACCCTCATAATCATTAATTTTAATCTTAATAGTAGGTTCCCATTCATCATAATGCTTTCTAGGGATTGAAACTTCCAAGTCAAGTTTTTCTTCGGACGATTTCATGATAGCATCCACGATATGTTTAGTAAAAGGATTATTTTGATTATAAGCATGAGGTGGATTTAGCATGGATTGGAACAAGGAAATAAAATATATGTCATGGTTTAACACGACCACCTATGGGGCCATCGGCGCCTTGTGGTTCAGCAAGGGGGAAGAGCGCGTTGCACAAAGAGCGGAGACCGTAGAGCAGCACGGCGGTGATGACACGGGCAGTTTTTACCTAGGTTCGGGCCGTATGAGGCGTAAAACCCTACTCCTGCTTTGGTGGATTGATGAAAGGACCGTGGTGGAGACGCGGCGCTCCTACCCGGCAAGGTCACCTCGGGACAAGAGCAGCTACGCGCTTATGAGTGCAAAAGGGTTGGAATCCTTTCTAAGGTTTCCACATGCCTCCTTTTATAGGTCAAGGGTCACCACAATGGCAAATCATTCATTATCCTGCGATTAGATAGCCTAAGTGCTATCATACCTAACTCTGCAGACATGAAAAGGTGCATTAAATGCACCGCTTAGTGTCACATCGTGGGTGTAGCCCGGCAAGCCTTGCCATGCTATTCAGCCACCTTCTCTCCTGCCCGCTTGACACGCCTCTCGACGGGTGTCATTTAGGGGCATTCTTCCTCACATATTGCTGCCACGTGCCAAATGATAGCCACTTAATCACCTGGGGGCTCGACACCGCACTAATAGGTGACTTGCATCGCTTTGAGGTGGAGCGATGGAGGTGATCCACCCTCGGCGTTCCCGGCAAGCTTGTCGGGGGAGTCTTGAGACTTGTCCTCGGGGCGACCTCGACCTCGCCAGGCTCGCCTGCCTAGCAAGGGCAGTTTTTCCTCAGTTATATCTTGTTCATTTGGCTTGTCTTGGTCTTCTTGATCCGCCCCTTGATTTCTCAAAGAGCTATCTCTTCTGCTTGGCCTCGTCTTGGATGTTGTAACCTTGCTCTCGAGCCTGTGTACGGTCCGGGCAACACACACCAGGGTTTGTTGCATTGACAGGAGCACCCGGGCCTGGCACAGACGTGCTGTTGTGCATCATCGGGGTAGGCCCTATGTAGTACATAGGCGAAGAGTTCGCAGTTGCTTATCCTTTGAGATTTCCTTTGCTTCTCTATTAACCAGTGCTTGAGTTAATTTCCGGTTTTTTCTGCGCATCACATGACGAAGAGTTCGCGGTTGCTCATCCTTTGAGATTTCCTTTGCTTCTCCATTAACCCATGCTTGAGTTAGTTTCCGGTTTTTTCCGCATGTCGCGTGACGCAAATTGTAGTGGGCAATCTCTGTAATTGCCCGTGAATGACTTTAACCCATGGGGGAGTAACAGCCAATTCACTCATCCCACCACACCCTTATCCTTTTGCCACGTATGTTACATGCATTGAGTGGCATAGGTAACGGAGGCGCGTGGTGCCGAAAAGAGCATCATGGCGAAGGCCCGATTTTGTCGGATTGGTGTAAGGGGGTGGTAATTGGATCCGGCCATCGGTGGTAGTTTGGGCGGGTCGGATCAGAAAGAGCCCCTCTTGGGTGGGGGGTGAAGGATCAGCCGCTAGCCTGCCTATCAAAATGGGGTGACAAGGAGAGGAGGCGCCCATCCACGCACCTCTCCTCTTTCATTTCTTGCCTCCTCCTTTGTTATGTCGAGGGGGAGAGACCGGGGCCGGGCCCTGGGCTCTAGCTCAGGGACGACGATGTCGAGCGCTTGTGTTGATGCTCGAGGCGTGAGGCTGGTCCGGGGCTGTAAGAGATGCGGCGGTCGAAGACGTGGGCGCCGAATCGACCGCAGTGTGGGAGGCGTTACGCTTCCCCAAAATGGTGAAGCGCCCGTTTCCCCCACACGAGCCAGCCGCTTGGTGGGGAGTGCTCGCCCTTGATGCAAGTCGTCGGGGCTTGTCATCCCGATGGCGAGGCCCCTGGGGCTTCCGGTGCCTGTCTATGGTGCAGTACTCGGGATCCTTGGTAATCCAAGCATGGCTCCTTCGAGCGGGGTCGGGGTTGACGCTGAAGGTGGCGGTGTCTTCCAGCCCACCAAGGTGGGGAGCGGTGCTCCTCACACGCTGATATGTCTCCAACGTATCTATAATTTTTGATTGTTCAATGATGTTATATTATCATTCTTGGATGTTTTACAATAATTTTCTAGCAACTTTATATCATTTTTGGGACTAACCTATTGACATAGTGCCCAGTGCCACTTGCTGTTTTTGCTTGTTTTTTAGTTCACATAAAATCAATACCAAACGGAGTCCAAACGCAGCGAAACTTTTTGGAGATTTTTTTTGGACCAGAAGACACCTGTTGGGCCAAAGAAGTACCAGAGGGGGTGTCGCGGGAAACCAAGGCCACCTATGGGACCAGGGGTCCCTTGCTGGTTCGGCGGGGGGACGCCACATTGCACAAAGAGCAGAGGGACGTGGGACAGCACAACAGAGATCATGCGGGCAGTTTTTACCCAGGTTCGGGCCGCCGTGAGGCGTAAAACCATACTCCTGCTTTGGTGGATTGATGGTGGAAAAATGGTGGTGGGCGCAACATGCTTTGCCCGGCAGGGTTGCGTGAAGGCGAAACGGTTATGCGAGTATGAATATGTGTGGGGCTGGATCAGCCAACCCTTTCTACGGTTGCCTTGGGCCTCCTTTTATAGACAGAGGGGTCACCATAGTGGCAAAATCAGTCATTATGTACTGATTAGATAGCAAACAGTGTTATCATACCTAACTCTGTAGGCTTGACAAAGTGCATTGACCCTACTAGGGAAAAGCCAAGCAGCAGCGTGGGTTTTAGGCCTATCAGTAGCGCGGAAAGGAGCGCTACTGGTATGGCACTACAGCTAAAGGTTAGTGGTAGCGTGGGTTAACCCATGCTACTGCTATATCGACTTTCTAGTAGCGCTTTCCCCTATCAGCACTACTGGTAATTACTAGTAGCGCTTCTACCAGCCCGCGCTACTACTATTATTCCGTATTTTATTTCTTTTTTATTTCATATTGTATTCATACACCTTTATAAAGTTTTCATACAGCAGCAATTTAGAGATTTTTTTTACATCATAATGAGTTATTACATCACTGGGTGAAAGAACCGTGGGCTAGGTTCAACTGGATGCACATCCACTTGAAACTAATCAATGGTTCTTTCACCCAATGATATAATAAATATCATCATCATATCATTAACAACTTGTCATCATAATACATCACTGTCATATAACACCTCGTCATGATCATCGTTTTCATCAATGAGACATCACATAGCAAGTTGGTCACTAGTCATAATCACAACTACTCCTCATCATCAACTCTAACACATTGTACCACATAATAAACATTGTACCTCATAGGACCTACTATATTCTCTTAGGTAAAATAACATAAAACAAGATAGCCCCTGACTCTCCATTATGGAGAATGGAGATTATCCCGTCTCTAATTCTTGCCTTTCGCACAATGTTGCTTCCAAGAACCTCCTTACGAGTGTCCATGCATTTTTTCCATTCTTTGATTACCATGTGTTCATCGGTTTTAGAAATCCGATATGGACAGGTGAGATTCGTAGGATGACCTGGCTGTATGTTCAAAACATCAAGGCGGCCATTCTAATACATCAGATGAGGCACACAATCCTTCAGGATTTTCTGTTGAAAAACATAGTAATAACTTCGTAGTTAGCAATGTAGTTTAGTTTTAGAAGTATGCAAAAGATGCACAGATGTCCTAATAGTAAAAAATCTTAGCGTGGCATCTCCATGGATGTTACCGTGGTTCAACACATGCACTAGTGGCACGTATTGACCATAATGTGGAGGAGTGTTATAGTAGATATTGTAATTCTCAAGTTCGGTACAAAATGCGATCAGATGATTTTTCTCCTGATAAGTTAATTTGGAGCCATCGGTGTAGTAGGTTCTGTCTACCATCTTCCGCACATTGTTTGAAGAATGAAAATGAGCTGTCAATGGAGATAAGCTGTCAACTATTTTGAAATAAACAAATTAAATTACTTAATAACTATGTTTGAGAAACTCATAGAGCGGTAGAATTGGAAGCGTATCAACAAGGACCCAAATGTCCATATTGTCTTGCTCGATGTCAGGATCACCAAGATCCATGGTGACAATCATATCCTCATAAAAACCATACATCTTGGAAAGTGCTTCCAATTTGTGCAACCAAAATGGGTTATGCTCTGAGAATTGTACAGATTTACTTCAAAATCCATACCATGATGGGTCCTTAGGTGAATTTTCTTTGTTTCGAAACTTTCATGGTCTTCAAAACCCATCCTCTCCAAGACATAGCGTCTTGCATGGCATGGGATAAGCTAGTTGAATTGGAAAAGATGAAAATTACACGATGAAATAGTTGAAGTCGTGCTTAATTACGAAAAAACACTTGTCGTCGTTGCATACCGTTTCAATGGCGAAGGTCTCCTGGAGCTTAATGCTAAAGCGTCGATCTTCGTCCAGGTGAGGCCTGTCGCACTAACCTCGGTCGTCGTTGCACCAGTCGCACTCCCCCGGGAGACTTTTGTCGTTCGAGTACGACATTTCCTATGTTCATAATTCAAATATTAAACTTGTACAATTAACAAAAACTAAATTAGATCTTTATTATTTATCACGGGTTGACTATCGGTCTGCCGTGTCTTTTCCTAAAAACTCTCAGCTCATGTGGTGTATACATTCGACCATTGGTGATGATCGCTCCTCCTTTCGTCCCCGACTGCATTACACCAAAATGTCTAGCACACGGGAACGAAGGAGAAGCGACCCCCACGACAACAGTTGGGATTCTTCGTCCTCTCAGACATGGTGGAGACTCTCCTCATTGATTCCTCTCTGACATTTGCGACCGTCGGTGATGGTCGTTACTCCTCATTCCCCTAGTGCATAACAATGGTCAACCCGAAATATCGTTTAATTATCTTTCTAGAAAATCCAGGCCACTCGATATTTCCTACATATTCTAGCACAAGTCATGCCAAAATTCACGGAAAAATCCGGCATGACCTTTGCTCAAAAAGGACATATCGAGCGCCTGAAATTTGCCGGAACGGAAATTAATCAACACTTCGGAAAAACATAGGCCACTCAGAGGTGTAAACTACAAACATGACCGGCCACATGGGCAAGCACATATCCTATTTGAGCAACACAAGATATACATGTTTTTATCTACATCATATGGGCATTCAAACTTGATGGTCATTGCATTTCAATGGTTGAAAATATGAGCAAAAACATTTCAAAATATCTTGTAGGACTGATATTGACATGGAGATTTGGCTGGTCTCACCTCGAGGTCGGGGGGGGGGGGTCAGTGACGGGGACGACGGCGGGGATGATGGAGGGGCTCCTAGATTTCTGCAAAAACAAAAACCCTATAAGCTATCAACTAATCAAATGCATACGTCTTGCATAGTGGGGTCCAATTTGAGCATTGAAAATAGGAGTACTTCTCCAATTTGGGCATTCAATATGCAAAACCAAATCATAAAATAAATAAGTATTCAAATTAGCAGGCATTCAATAAGCAAAAGTAAATCATCTCTTGCGTCTGTACATCATCGAATATTATCACTAATACATCCCGAATAGTATCATACATATAACATCACTAATACAACTAAAACCCTAGAGCACGACGGGTATCGGTGCAGGCGGTGGACACCCAAAGACAAGGAACAATCACAGGATCATAGCTCCAGTGAGATCCCTGGAGAACCTGCCAGGTATTGGAGAACCTGCGCTCCAAGGCAACCATATAGCAACGGATGTGCGCGTCCTCCTCGCTGACACGGTGACGTACCACCTCCACGGGGTCCTCAAGCCTCTGCACCGTCACTGGCCTGCGCGACCGCCACCAAAGAAGGTTCGGGTCAACAACGGCTAGCTCCTCACCAAGCTGCGCCCCCCTGTACATAGCGCCTCCCAGTACCAACCCGGCGGAGCCCAGTCCCGGACATGGCCCATCTCATCAAGCAGGTGTCCTCCGCCGAGTCGATGACGAGGATGCGGGATAGGCATCGTCGACGTCGATGCGGGAATAATTGCTTTAACTAAAAAAATAACAACAAATGTGACATGTTCAACTAGTTCTATTAATTCAACTAGTTCGTACTAAAAATAAACTCACTATAAATAAAAATAAACTAGTTCTTACTAAAAATAAACTAGTTCAACTAGTTATATTAATTTTCGTACTAAAAATACACTAGTTCTATTAATTCAACTAGTTCTTACTAAAAATAAACTAGTTCAACTAGTTCTATTAATTTTCTTACTAATTCTATTAAACACTACTTCCCTAGTTCTTACTAACTAATTAGATGAACCTAGGTAGGAACTACTACCCTAATTAGCATCCAATTTGATGCAATCTAAAATTTGATGAACCCTAGGAACTTTCGCTAGGCAGAGGTAGGGGAGGGGGAGGAGGAGGCGTGCTCACCTCGGGTGCCGGCGGCGAGGGAGGGGCAGGCAGCGTCGAGGTCGGGGTCGGGGCTCGGGCACGCGGCGGAGGGCGGCGTCGAGGTCGGGGTCAGGGGCAGCGTCGAGGTCGGGGTCGGGGGCGGCGTCGAGGTCGGGGTCGAGGGCGGAGTCGAGGGGGTGCGGAGGGCGGCGGGAGAGCGCGCTGCGGCCGACAGCGACGTAGGGCGACGAAGGCGGTGTGAGCAGATGAGTTCGATTTGGGGGAAGTGGCCGTGGGGAAGAAGGAGCGCGCGGTTAAGTCAAAAGTAGCAGTAGCGCGTTCCAGGAAAAGCACTACTGCTACATTAGCTATAGCTAACTTAGCTATAGGCGCTACTGCTAAGTTAGCTATAGCGCGTTTCCGGAAAGCGCGTTGCTGCTACAACATTTTCATTTGTTTTCCTTCACATCTTTTTTTCCTTCCCCTTTTTCTATTTCTTTCATTTTCATTTACTTTTCTATATGTTTTACATTTTAGTTTCCTTTAATTAGCAGTAGCGCTCTCTGAGCGAAACACGCTACTACAACAGCGTTAGCTGCAGCGTTGTTTCCAAAAGACCGCTACTACTATATGTAGCCTATCGGCTTAGTAGTGAGAGTTTTAGTAGTAGCGCGTTTAAACATGGACGCGCTACTGCTACTTGCGTATCTGTAGCGGGTTTAACCCGCACGCGCGACTGCTATTTAGCACTAGCGCCCTTTTTTAACAAGCGCTACTGCTAATATTCTGTGTATAAGGTTTTCCCTAGTAGTGTAAATGCGCCGCTCAACGTCACATCGTTGCTTGCCCGGCAAGCCTTGCCGGGTTGTTTTGCCAGCTTCGCACCTGCTCGCTCGATACGTCACAGGATGGGTGTCATTTGGAGGCATTTTCTGTAGGAAGTGGCTTCCAAGTGGCAAATAGCAGCCACTTAGTCACTTTGGAGCTTGACACCGCACCGATGGACGACGTGCGTCGTGGTGATATGGTGTGGTGAGGTGGTTCTGCCCTCGCGAGTCCCGTCCGGCCGGCCGGGATGACCTGGAGGCTCGCTTCCGGGGGTGACCCCGTCCTTGCCAGGCTCCCCTGCCCGGCAACGGAGGTTTCTTCCTTAGAGGTATCTTGCTCTTCTGGTAAATCCTGGTCTTCTTGAGCTGTGTGCTGGTCCTCCGAAGAACTGATCCGTTGTGTTCTGCTCTGGCCTTGGCACTGTGGTCTTGCTCCCGTTCATGTGCACAGTCTGGGAAACGGACCCAGGGTTTGTTGCACCGACAGAAACCCCCGGGCCTGCCCCGAGTGCGCTGCCGAGCATCGTCGGGGTAGGCCCTAACAAGTGAACAGGCAGGGGTGTGGAAGCGGTTGGCCCCTTGAGATATTCTTTGCTTCTTCATTAATCTTGAGCCCGGGCAAGTTTTCGGTTTTCCCGTGTGTCGTGTAAAGCCAATCATGGTGGGGCCATTCTTGTAATGGCGCGTGAATGACTTTAATGCATGAGGGGAAACTGCCAACTGACTCTTCCCACCACGCCCTTATCCTCAGCCGCGTATGCGGCATGCATAGCGTGGGGTAGGTAACGAAGGCGCGGGGTGTGCAAGAGCATCAAGGCAAGGGCCCATCCTTCTTGAATTGGTGGAGGAAGGCGGCGATTACCCTTTGAAGGATAAGCTCCCTTCCCCGACCGCCTATAAAAGGGGAAGCGGGGGAAGAGCTGAGGCATCCATCTTCGCATCTACTTTCTTCTATCTTCTACTTTCTTCTGGTTATGTTGAAGAGGAGGGCTTGGGGCCAGGCCCCAGGCAGTAGCTTGAGGTTGGCAATACCGAATGCTTGTGCTAATGCTTGGGGAGTGAGTCTGGTCCAAGCCTGGAGAAGGTGCAGCGGACGAGTCGCTCGTAGTGTGGGAGATATCAAGCTTCCCCACTGCGGGGAAATGCTTGCCCCTTCTGCCGTGGTCAGCCGTCCGCTAGGTAACGCGGCATCTCGCCTTGAGCTAGTGTTGTTTGCAAGCCCGGTGTCCAGGTCCTTGGCGTCCTCGTCGTCTGTCCGGGAGGCAGGCCTGGAGATCATTGGTAATCCTAGCATTGCCCCTTCCGGTGGATCCAGGGCTGATGCTGAAGGGAGGCACCCCTTCCTGCCCGCCAAGGTGGGGAGCTGCATGCCCCGAGCCCCTTGGACGTCTTGGCCTTCGGTTGCTTCTCCAGGGAAGGCGTTGGGTTGGGGTCCTGGTGCTTTTTCGGAGTGGTGGTGAGGGAAAGAAAATGACGGAAGACGGAGAAGGCGGGTGGCAGGGCGTCAGGTTGGAGTAAGGTGGTGTGGATGCCTCCTCCTTCTAGCGACCTACCGCCTCGTCTTTCTGCTCTTGCCCTCCCTCCCTGGCACCATCATCACTAGTCTGCTTGGGTGATAGCTGGGAAGTGATGTTCCCTTGGTGCCTTCACCTCCCCTCAAGCAGTCTTCCGGCTGAGCTTTGGTGGATGACTCCACTGGTGCTCAAGCCGGGGCTTCTTGCTGGTCCTGGAGGTGGTGACCAGGGTACTGCCGCTCTGCTCTCCGTGCTCCTCCTTCATAGCCTCGCCACTCCCGATCTTGTCAGGCCGCGCCTGGAAAGTCATGGCGGGACTGGGATGGGCTCATGCTTGGGTGTCCTTTTCGCCCTCTCCTCTTCCCACCGCAATACCTGGTGGAGGGAAAACGAAAAGAGGATATTATGGGGCACTTATCTTTTTTCAACCTTAAATCTGTAGGCACTTGCCAAACTTTAGTTCAAATAATGTAGTCTCTCGAGTTGATGTTTGTGTCCTGTAAGGTTTGTACTTGTATGCTCAGCGTATAAATGAAAAGGATGAACCTTCCCGGGGGCTCGTGGATGTATATGTCCAATGCAGAGGTGGAATGCCTCCTTATTTTTAATTCAGCGAGTTTCCCCCGGCAGGCTATCCTGCCGGTACCCTCTATTTTGCTGCCAAAGACTAAGTGTAGGATCGAAAGTATGTCCAGAGGGGGGGTGATTAGACTTCTTGACTAAATAAAAATCTAGCCTTTTCCCAATTTCATGTCTTGGCAGATTTTAACAACTTAGCACAAGTCAAGTAATCAACCTAAACATGCAATTCTAAGAGTATAGCAGCGGAATGTAAAACAATTGCATATGAAGGTAAAGGGAGGAGTTTGAGGAGCAAATGCATGTAGACACGGAGATTTTTGGCGTGGTTCCGATAGGTGGTGCTATCATACATCCACGTTGATGGAGACTTCAACCCACGAAGACTAACGGTTGCGCGAGTCCACCGAGGGCTCCACCCACGAAGGGTCCACGAAGAAGCAACCTTGTCTATCCCACCATGGCCATCGCCCACGAAGGACTTGCCTCACTAGGGTAGATCTTCACGAAATAGGCGATCTCCTTGCCCGTAAAAACTCCTTGGTTCAACTCCACAATCTTGATGGAGGCTCCCAAGTGACACCTAACCAATCTAGGAGACACCACTCTCCAAAAGGTAATAGACGGTGTGTTGATGATGAACTCCTTGCTCTTGTGCTTCAAATGATAGTCTGCCCAACACTCAACTCTCTCTCATAGGATTGGATATGGTGGAAAGATGATTTGAGTGGAAAGGAACATGGGGAAGGCTAGAGATCAAGATTTATGTGGTTGGAATGGAATATCTTGACCTCAACACAAGTGTAGGTGGTTCTCTCTCTGAAAATGTATGTTGGAAGTATAGGCATGTTCTGATGGCTCTCTTCACGAATGAAGAGTGAGTGGAGGGGTATATATAGCCTCCACACAAAATCTAACCGTTACACACAATTCACCAAACTTGGTGGGACCGAATCAGAAAACTCGGTCAAACCGATTTAGTTCAAAATTTGAATGTTAGGATTTTCGGTGGGACTGACAAGTCAACTCGGTGGGACCGATTTCATTAGGGTTAGGGCATAATGTAATCTCGGTGAGACCAATTACACAAACTCGGTGGGACCGATTTTGGTAATAAGTAAATAGAGAGTTGGTCAGGCAAACTCTATGGGACCGATTCGCTCCTTTCGGTTGGACCGAAACGTTACGAAGGGGAAACAGAGAGTTTGCATTGCAAACTCAGTGGGACCGATTTCTCATCTCGGTTAGACCGAAACGTTACGAAGGGAAACAAAGAGTTTGCAATCCCATCTCGGTGAGTCCGAAATCCCTATCAGTGAGAGCAAAGTGACTAAGGTTTGTGGCAATGGCTATGTCAACAGAACTCGGTGGCGCCGGATAGAAAGTTTTAGTAGGGCCGAGTTTGACTTTTCGTTTGGGACATATGTGGCTGTGAGAAAGTGGTTGAGGATTTTGGAGCATATCACTAAGCATTTTGAGCAAGAACCACATTAAGAAACACCTCATCCTGTTTTAATAGTATTGGCTTTTCCTGTGGACTCACTGTGATCTTGGATCACTAAAAGTAAGATGTAGAGTCTTGAGCTTGAGCCAACATGTGTCCTTAGCATTTTGAGGGGTCCACATTCCTAATCCATGCCATGCCAATCATTGAGCTTTCCTGAAATATTTATCTTGAGATAGCATTAGCTCAATGAGCTATATGTTGTTAGTAATTACCAAAACCACCCAGGGATAGTTGCACTTTCAATCTCCCCATTTTTGATAATTGATGACAACATATAGATCAATGCTTCGACAAATGATAATATGATTGAAATACATCATCGCTTTGAGAAGTATGTGATAAGCAAGAGCTCCCTCTAAATTTGTGCATTATTTAAAATTTGCTTTTGAATGCAAATGCCCAATCGATTAGGATCATGGGTCACTATTCCATGTCACATACATCTTGGTGGAGCGTTCAAAATGATAAACATTAAAAAACATGCACTCGTCACCAAATAAAGTGAATGATCATATAGAGATATAAAAGATAGTATCATCCAAGCAAGCATTAAAGTAGCATATGATCAATCACATGATCACACAAGTATCTCACAGAAGGACATAAAGTATCTCACATAGGCACAAAATAAAATGTTCAACCAAAAACAAAGAAGCAAAACTCTCTCTCGAAGCCTATGATATATACATATTTCTCCCCCTTTGGCAACAAGTTACCAAAAAGTTCAAATATGCATAGTGCTATGCGTCTCTCAGGCTAGGTCTTCGGGAGGTGGTGTAGAGAGAACTCCAAGGACGAAGGCATCAGTTGATGTAGTTGGAGCTTGTGGAGTGGCTGCTGCAGGTGGCACTGGAGCTGTGGCTGCTGGTGCTGATGTTGTTGCTCTTGTGTCAGGTACATGCACTGCAGCATACCTCTATCCTCTAGGCACTCAAGCAAATGCATCAGTAGTTGCCTTTCCTCTCTTCTGTTCTGCTTCCTCCTGAAGCTGCTCAACTGCTGTTTGAATCTCAGTTACCTTCAGATCAAGATCATAAAATTTGGTTTCTATGATCCTATTCAAGCTCTCCTGGTTTTGAGTCAGGGTGGCCAAGCCCTTCTCAATCCTCAGTGTAGACTGGATCAGATATGCAAGTTGATCTTGCTTGCTCTTCAGGAAAACTTGAGATGCCTCTTCAACACTTGGCATCTTGGCAGCTTTCTCAGCCTTTGCTTTAGCTCTCTTCTCCTGTGCTTGAGCTGATGATGGTTCCTCCTCATTCATCACTACAGTGTTGTCTTCAAAATCAGGATATAAGGGTAGATGGTCCTTATCCAACAGATATGTTCCTGTGCCCATCTTGGAGTTGATGAGCTCCTGAATGTGTGGAGCATACCCACAGCTTCTCTTCTGGTCAGCAACAGTCGTCTTGATTGTCTCTACAATCAGACTCATGACCTTAAACTTCTGAGGACATCAAAAAGTTGTAGCAGGTTGATAGAATGCCCTCTGATCATCTTGTGATCTCCTGACTTGGGTAGCAGAGTGTGCCTAAGGACTGTGTTGATGGTAGGCAGACGAGACAACAAGTAATGTACTGATCCAAGCTTGTGAGTCTCCAAAGCTTTATCTGGGATCTCCTTGTACATATTTGCCATAGTGTTGTGGTCCATCTTCTTCTTGGCATACACATCCAAGTCATCTTCATGTTCTTTTGGGGCATTTATCAGCTTGGCCCACTCTTCAACAGTGGATTGGTACCTAGTACCTTCTGACATCCAAACTATCATCCCATCTGGATAGAAGTGAGCAGTGGAGTAAAACTGCATGATCAGCTCATCTTTCCATTTTGTGAGCTTCTGCCCAACAAATTTGTCAACTGCACATGCTTTGAAGCTGTCATAAAATCCTGGAATGTGATCTTCTTCCTCCTTGATGTATTCCCAATCAACCGATCTCATGTCACATACAATTGGCTTCTTGTCAAGCAAAACTGTTTCATAGAAGTCTTGTTGTTCCTTTGTATGAAACCTGTAGTTAACTGCGGTCCTCCTCCTTAAAGAATAAGGATCAGACTGTCTCCACAATCTCAGTCCAGCATCCTTTCTGATATGCATGTTTTCAGCCACTGGATGAGCATCATTGTGGTATGGCATCTTGGGCTTCAATTTTCGCAAAATAAGAGAATCATCATCTTCTTCTTCAGCTTGAGGCACTGGGGCCTTGTTCTTTTCTTCAGAAGGAATACTTGTTGTGTTCCTCTTGGGCTTAGGAGGTTTCTGAGCTTGAGCTTTGGGAGCAGACTTGGGCTTTGATGGAGCAGACCCTGACTTTATAGCATCTCCCATCAGCTTCTGAGCTTTGGGTGCTAGTGCAGCATCCTCTTCTTGTTCTTCTTCAGAATCTCTCATCATTGAGGGCTTGTGAAGAACTTTTGTAGTTGGGGTTCTTGTCCTCTTCTTTTTCTTGTCATCTCCTACTGCTTCACCATCATCAGATTCTATGGTGAATTTCATTGTTTCTCCTGTTGCTACCTTCCTTGGGTTTGACATTGCGATCCCTCTGGCAAGTGCCTTCTTGTTCAAGCCTGGCTTTGTTGCAGCAGCTGTGCCATACTCCTTTTTCAGCACCTTCTTCTTGGAGCTTACTTCTTCCTCAGTAGCCACATAGTCCTCATCCTCTGAATCTGAGGTTCTCTTCTTCCTAGATCTGGTGGCTGCCTTTGGCAAGTTACTTGGAGTGCTCCTGCTGCCATCATGAGAAGTGCTTGAGGGATCTGAACCCTCACTCAGCTGTACATGTTCCTCGGACCTGTTCTGACTGTCACTCTGATTAGACATCTTTGCAAACTTACTGACAACAGACCCTGTGAATAGATGTAGATGAGGTAGAGTGGATGAGCATCACAAAGTGCAAAGATTTTGCAAAACAAATGACTTCAAAACTTAGTTTTAGTTCCCCACAGAAAGCATTTCGGAGCTACCGATTTGTAAACTCGGTGATACCGAAGCAACATTTGGAACCTAAACTATGAACTCGGTCAGACCGAGTCATAGTTCAGGGTCACCGAGATTGCTAGGGTTTCACAGAGAATCAAACTCGGTCACACCGATTTACAGTTTTCGGTCAGACCGAAAGTCGCAAGTGCTATGGCCTAAGCCAAATCGGTGACACCGATTTCTACAACTCGGTCGGTCCGAGATGAGTTCGGCGGAGACGTAACCCTAAATTTTCAAATCAAATCTAACCTAAAGGATGTTTTCAGTGGATACAGTGTTTGCATACGTGGTAAGGATCATGGCAAAACAATGTGCTATGAATCAGAGGTAAAAGAATAGCACAAAAGGTCGAACCCATACCCTAGTTCGGCGGGAGTTCGGTACGGCGACAACGGCGGAGAAGATTTCCATCGACGGCGATGGAAACCAGCGGCGGGAGGCCACTGGCAGCGAGGAGACGATCCGGAGACCCGAGGAGGCAGAGTAGGACACACGCGCGGGCTGAGGAGTTTGAAGAAATTTCCAAAATCTCACCCGTGGGTATATATATCCTGACCCTGTCGGTGTGACCGAGTGGAACAACTCGGTGGCACCGAGATGCAGAATCGCAAGCGGTTACTGCAACTCGGTGTGACCCAACAGTTCGAATCGGTTGCACCGAGATTAAAAACCTAGATCAACTTAGTGAACTCGGTGTGACCGAAGTGGATGACTCGGTCATACCGAAATGCACAAAGAGGTTTTGGAAGTTTAAGTCTATGACGAATCGGTGACTCCGAGTGCTCCTCACACAGAGTGGTTCGAATCTGACTTGATCAAACTTTGTGATGTAGCATGAATAGAGTTTGAGACAAGAAAAACATAGATAGCTAGAGGGAGTTCTTAGGCATTCTTGTCCATCCATTTGGCAAAAGAGAAAAAGCCAAACAATCAAAGCAACAAATGGATGTCCTCGAATGAGTAAAATATGCATCCAACATGCTCACACAATAAGATGGCAAATGAAATATGTGACGAAGCATGCACAATCACTGTAGCATATATCAAGCAATTTGGCGATGACTAGGTCATCTATATATGAGTATATTGACTTAGGAGTCAAATGAGAACATTTGATCATAGGTCATACTCATCGTTTAAGCACAAGTGGGGTTACCACTTTTACATAAAGCATTGTTGTGTTCACATTGTTAGAGTTGCTTTAGCTCAGTTGGTTAGAGTAAAGCTCCCCCTAGATGTGATATCCCCCCTAAGAAGGATGAACTAACCTTGGGTTTTGTGGATGATGACTTCATGTAGGTGTTGAAGATGTAGATGCTCGATGTTGATGTGGATCATTCGGTGCAATCCATTGGAGTGAGTTGCACTTTCAATACCTACACGGGTTAGTCCCACAAGGAACAAACAAGGATATCCATAGACATAGAGTGATGTTCACATAGGATGATGTCCATGAAAGCATTAGGTTACCTTTTCCCTTGTCTTACCAACAAGAGGGTTTGTGACTCCTTGAACTAGTGCAAGATATGGAAGTTGTTTGCACTTGTCCTCGCCAAAATGGTATAAGTGAAGTATGTTGGCGGAGTCACCCTCAAGAACTCTCTAGTTCTTCTTCTTCGGGATCCACACCATCTTGATGGGAATCCTTGGAGTTGTAGTCGTACTTGATGAAGTAGAAATTGATGTAGTCTTGGGAACCCACTTGACCAATGCCTTAGGGGCTTCTTCAAATGCATCGATTTCCTCTTGAAGCTTGTCCTTGCCCTTTTTCTTGTGGTCTAGTGGTGGAAGATCATCTTGCGCTTGTGTTCCTTGGAAAGAAGTAGGATCATACTTCTCTTGTTGAGGAACAAACTTCATCTTGGGGTATTGATCTTCTTCCCACTCAACTCCATTGGCATTGAACTTTAGTTCAAAACCAACACCTTGATTCTTCCGGTGTCTTCCTTGCTTGCGTACAATCTCCTCAAATTGCCTACTTTCGGCAAGGCTCTTGTAAACACCTTTCTCTATAATTCCCTTCAATAAGCTATTTTCTTGCTCAAGTGTAACTTGGCTAAGAGAATCATTAGTTGAATCAAGAGAACTACGAGTAGCAACAACATTGGTTTTAGCATGATTATTGTTACTACTAGAAGAAGAATCTTTCTTGTTCTTGTTGCTAGATTTAACTTGTGGCATGTAAGCAGACAAGAGTAAAAGCTTGGCAATGTAAGAAGAACTTTTCTTGCGAAGATCATCATTGATTGCCTTTAAGAACTCATGCTCTTGCTCAAGGTTGAGCTTTTCAAAGCGTAGCTTCTCATGAGTCTTTAAAAGTTCTCGATGATCTTCCAAGGTAGTTTCATGAGCTAACATAAGAGTGTTTAGTTCTTTAGTTAGACGCTCAATCTCCTTCTTATCATTGTCATTCGTTTTATCTTGATTAGCATGATTAGTAGCAAGTTCATCATAGTTTTCATAACTAGAGTTGTCAACAAGTAAATCATCATCTCCTAGCAAATTATCTTCATCAATATTGAAATCAACATACTCGGGGTGTGATACCTTTGGGCCTTTAGCCATGAAGCATCTTCCAATTCCTTCATTTGGTGAGTCAAATATGGCATAGGAGTTGGTTGACACAAGTGCTAGACCAGCACCACCTTCATCTTGAGTATATTCGGAGTCGGAGTGATAACTTCTTTCGGAGTGATGGTCGGAGTCGGAGCCGGATATCCATTCACCAACATGAGCTTGATGTCTTCGTATTGTGTAGCTCTTTGATGACTTGTCCTTCTTTTCCGAATCCTTGCTTCTCCGAGACGGTCTTCGTTCATAATGATCATCTGTACTCCTCTTGGTGGTGATTCTTCTCTCCTACTCATTCTTTTGGGAGAATCTTCTCTTCTTTTGTTGGGAGCCGTACACTCATTGGAGTAGTGTCCGGGTCTTCCACAATTATAGCAATTTCGTTCACGACTTGAAGATCTTTTGTCATTGTAGGACCTTGACTTGGAACTTCTCTCCTTGATTCTACTCTTGTAGAACTTGTTGAAGTTCTTCACCTTTATGCTCAATTCTTCATTGAAGGTTTGTTTCTCACTTGATGATGTGGGAGCATCACCGCTTGACTTGTTGTGGAGCTCTTCCTTATCCTTCAATGACATCTCATGAGCAACAATTCTTCCAATGACTTCCGTTGTCTTGAGATCTTTGTAATTGGGCATCATTTGGATCAATGTGCATATGGTATCATATTTTCCATCCAAGGCTCTTAGGATCTTCTTGATGATGAATCTGTCGGTCATCTCTTCACTTCCTAAGCCGGCAATCTCATTTGTGATGAGAGCAAGCCTAGAGTACATTTCAGCGACACCTTCACCATCCTTCATTTTGAACTTGTCAAGCTGACTTTGAAGCACATCCAATTTGGATTCCTTGACGGAGTCGGTACCTTCATGCATATCAATCAGAGTATCCCAAATTTCCTTTGCATTCTCAAGACGGCTAATTTTGTTGAATTCTTCGGGGCACAATCCGTTGAAGAGAATATCACAAGCTTGAGCATTGTATTGCAGCATCTTCAACTCTTCCGCTGTAGCTTCACGGTTCGGTTCTCTCCCATCAAAGAATTCACCTTGCAAGCCAATACACACAATAGCCCAAACGGCGGGGTTATGTCAAAGAATATGCATTTTCATCTTATGCTTCCAACTAGCAAAATTAGTACCATCAAAGTAAGGACCTCTACGGTGGTAATTTCCCTCGCTAGATGCCATACTCTCCTAGCTTGTGAAACCAAGGCTATGATCACCAAAGCTGTGGAAATCAAGGAAAATGGAGACCAAAGCTCTCATACCACTTGTAGGATCGAAAGTATGTCTAGAGGGGGGTTATTAGACTACTTGACCAAATAAAAATCTAGCCTTTTCCCAATTTGAAGTCTTGGCAGATTTTAACAACTTAGCACAAGTCAAGTAATCAACCTACACATGCAATTCTGAGAGTATAGCAGCAGAATGTAAAACAATTGCATATGAAGGTAAAGGGAGGAGTTTGAGGGACAAAACGCAATTTAGACACAGAGATTTTTGGCGTGGTTCCGATAGGTGGTGCAATCGTACATCCACGTTGATGGAGACTTCAACCCACGAAGGGTAACGGTTGCGCGAGTCCACGGAGGGCTCCACCCATGAAGGGTCCACGAAGAAGCAACCTTGTCTATCCCACCATGGCCATCGCCCACGAAGGACTTGCCTCACTAGGGTAGATATTCACGAAGTAGGCGATCTCCTTGCCCATACAAACTCCTTGGTTCAACTCCACAATCTTGACGGAGGCTCCCAACTCACACCTAACCAATCTAGGAGACCCCACTCTCCAAAAGGTAATAGACGGTGTGTTGATGATGAAATCCTTGCTCTTGTGCTTCAAATGATAGTCCCCCCAACACTCAACTCTCTCTCATAGGATTGGATTTGGTGGAAAGATGATTTGAGTGGAAAGCAACTTGGGGAAGGCTAGAGATCAAGATTTATGTGGTTGGAATGGAATATCTTGACCTCAACACAAGTTTAGGTGGTTCTCTCTCAGAAAATGTATGTTGGATGTGTAAGCATGTTCTGATGGCTCTCTCCACGAATGAAGAGTGGGTGGAGGGGTATATATAGCCTCCACACAAAATCTAACCATTACACACAATTTACCAAACCCGGTGGGACCGAATCAGAAAACTCGGTCAGACCGATTCAGTTCAAAATGTGAACGTTAGGATTTTCGGTGGGACCGGCATGTCAACTCGGTGGGACCGATTTCATTAGGGTTAGGGCATAACGTAATCTCGGTGAGACCGATTACACAAACTCGGTGGGACCGATTTTGGTAATAAGCAAACAGAGAGTTGGTCAGGCAAACTCGGTGGGACCGATTCGCTCATTTCGTTTGGACCGAAACGTTACGAAGGGGAAACAGAGAGTTTGCATTGCAAATTCGGTGGGACCGATCGCTCATCTCGGTTAGACCGAAACGTTACGAAGGGAAACAGAGAGTTTGCAATCCCATCTCGGTGAGACCGAAATCCCTATCCGTGAGACCGAAGTGACTAGGGTTTGTGGCAATGGCTATGTCAACAGAACTCGGTGGCGCCCGATTGAAAGTTTCGGTTGGGCCGAGTTTGACTTTTGGTTTGGGAGATATGTGGATGTGAGAAAGTGGTTGAGGATTTTTGAGCATATCACTAAGCATATTGAGCAAGAACCTCATTAAGCAACACATCATCCCCTTTTAATAGTATTGGCTTTTCCTATGGACTCAATGTGATCTTGGAACACTAAAAGTAAGATGTAGAGTCTTGAGCTTGAGCCAACATGTGTCCTTAGCATTTTGAGGGGTCCACATTCCTAATCCATGCCATGCCAATCATTGAGCTTTCCTAAAATATTTATCTTGAGATAGCATTAGCTCAATGAGCTATATGTTGTTAGTAATTACCAAAACCACCCTGGCATAGTTGCACATTCACTAAGCCTATCGGGCGAAAATTGTGATCAGGGATCAGCCCCCCGCCAATCTTTTTCACCAAAGGCCACTGCGACCATCCTGACCGAAGCAACGTTCGTGTCAAGGGATGGGAGCACCTAAGTCTCAAAAAGAAGCGAGGTTTTATTATGCACAAGTATTTGCTTACAGAACACATATGGACAAGAGATACTACTCATCTGTATGGCTTGCCGGAGATCGCAGTATTGGTCCATCTTTCCGGCTTCCTGTAAAGGCCAAGCACACGGCAGGAACCTGCACTTTTATGCAGATGGAAATGATGCAAGATGCGATCCTATCTATATGCATATGCAATGCTCATGAAATGCTTATGCAATGCAGATGGTATGATTATGCAATGCCGATGATATGCTTATGCATGCATGCAACTTGTCGAGGGGCCCCGACACTTCATTTATTTTTTGTTGCTCAGGGTCTGCGCCTAGCTTTTTACAAGGGGTTACATGCAGCTGAGGCAAGGCCTATACAAAAGGGTGACTGCCGGGCAGGGCCCGACAGCCGCGCCTTATGGGTAGAACTTGCAAAGATCCTCAATATTCCATGATTTTTGCAATTGAATGCCATCTCGGTCGCTAAACGGACTGCGCCAGGTCTGGTGACTTGAACTGCCCGTTAAGGGCCTTCCCACTTTGGCGTCAACTTGTTTGTACCCTTGTGGACTAGGTCGCCTTCCTCAAAACACCGGGCATGAACTCTGCAGCTGTGATAGCAATGCAGGGCTTGCTGATAGCGTGCAACACCCGTAGCAGCCCGGAGACGGTTCTCCTTGAGAAGCACAGCGTCGTCACACCGGTGCTGATCCTACGCTACTTCATCGTAGGTAAGCACTTGAGGTGACCCGTAAATCAGTTCTGTGGGGATAACTGCTTTTGCCCCATAAAGAAGGGAGAAGGGAGTCTGCCCGGTAGCTCTATTTGGTGTCGTTCTGAGGGACCAGAGAACTATTGGAAGCTCATCGATCCATCGCCTGCCGCACTTCTGCAGTGTATCAAAGGTTCTTGTCTTGAGTCCTTGCAGCACTTCAGCGTTCGCCCCCTCAGCTTGTCCATTGCTTCTGCGATGCGCAACAGAGGCGAATGAGATCTTGCTTCCGAGGGCACCAACATATAGCATGAAGGTGCGGCTCCTGAATTGGGTGCCATTGTCGGTGATGATCCGGGCAGGGGCCGCGAAGCGGCACACCAAATCTTTCAAGAACTTGATACCTGACTTAGCATTCACCTTTCTCACGACAGCTACTTCCGGCCACTTTGTAAACTTGTCAATGGCAACGAACAAGAATTCAAAGCCCCCTGCAGCTCGGGGGAAAGGCCGAGGATATCGAGCCCCCAGACTGAAAACAGCCATGACAAAGGTATTGTCTGAAGTGCTTGTGCAGGCAGATGGATGTTCTTGGAATGGAACTGGCAGGCTTCACACTTAATGACTAGCTCGACCGCATCTTGGAGGGCTGTGGGCCAATAGAATCCTTGCTAGATTGCTTTCCCAACTAATGCCCTTGATCCAATGTGGGAGCCGCACATGCCTCTCTGTATTTCAGCCAGCAGTTCCTTTCCTTCTTCCTGGTAGATGCACTTCAATTTCACACCATTGGGCCTCCTTCTATATGGAGTGTCATTGACAAACTGATACATACTGGCCCTCCGGGGCTCTTTTAGCTTCATCTTGCTCATCGGGAAGTTCTCCAGTTTGGAGGAAATGTACTATGTGCCTTGCCCAGGTTGGAGCCTGGGGCTCAGCAACAAGGACTAGCGGCACCTCCTCATCTACGGGGGCGCACTTCTCATCCGCGGGGGCCAGTGGCCCGGCAGGAGAGCACAGCCCGTCAAGCGATGGGGAGATGTTTCCGGTAGGTTCCCTACCAGGAGCCCCGGGAGGCTCTACCGGGAGAGGCTTACCGGAGTCCAACTTCCTCCTCTTTTTGGCCATTGTTGCTGGGGATACAGAGGGCTGAGTAAGATGGAGAACAAAAGTTCCTGGTTCCACATGAAGTTTTTGCGCAGCACACTTTCGCAGATGATCAACTATGCTGTTTTCCGCATGGGGTATGTGCTCTGCTTGCAATCTGTCAAAGTGCTCCTCGAATCTTATCACTTCCTCAACGTATGCGTCCATCAATGGACTTTGATAATCCTTGTTGACTTGTCTCACCACAAGCTGTGAATCTCCTCGAATGATCAGCTTCTTCATTCCCAAAGCTGTTGCAATCCTGAGTCCAGTAAGGAGCCCTTCATACTTTGCTATTTTGTTGGTTGCCTCCTCCCAGGGAAAGTGCATGTGGACGACGTACTTCAACTGCTCCCTTGTAGGGGCGACGAGAAGCACGCTAGCCCCGGCACCTTGTAGGGAGAAGGCACCATCAAAATACATGCCGGGAATAACCATTTCTAGCACTTCTTCATTAGGGGTAGGCGTCTATTCTGCAATAAACTCTGCCAATGCCCTGATCTGAATTGTTGATGTGCTCTCAAACTTCAGGCCGAAGCTGGATAACTCCAAAGCCCACTCCACTATTCTGCCGGTAGCCTCAGGGTTTCGGAGTAACCTTTGCAACGGAAAGCTAGTGACAATTGTGATCGCATGGGCTTGGAAGTAGTGGCGTAGTTTCCTTGAGGCCATGATGAGGCCAAAAAGAAATTTTTCTGCACACCAGAGTACCTCGATCTAGCCCCCTGAAGCATGGAACTAACGAAGTTCATTGGGCGCTGCACCACTTTCTTCCTTGCTGCGTCCTTGGGGTTGCCCTTGTTGCCTTTGTCTTCTCTATCTTGATCCTCGTCTGGTCTTGCCGGGTCTGCCCACTCTTTGCTTCCTCTACTTCCTGCTGTGCCACTTGATCAGTTGCCGCCATGTACAGCAGCAATGACTCTTGGGGTTTAGGGGCAACCAAAGTGGGCACAGAGGACAAGTAGGCCTTCAACTCTTGCAAAGTCGCGTCCACTTCTGGGGTCCACTTAACGGGCCCTGCCTTCTTTATAATCTTGAAGAATGGAAGGGCGCGCTCGGCAGACATAGAGATGAATTTGCTAAGCGCAACAACGCACCCTGTCAGACGGCTCTGATCCTTAACTGTCCTGGGTGATTGTACATGTGGTAGAATCTGGTAGAATGTAGATGATATCCATTGGCCGGTAGTCTCGGATTTGCCATCTCTGCACTGTCGGATTGGCTTCATCCAATGACCATCTTTCGAAGTTATTCGCACACTATATAGGGGTATAGATATAGATATATAGACTAGTGGCACATCGTCTAAAGCCTTTCTACACACTCATTTTGTACAAATGTGCTCCACCGTGCACCCACACGTTTTTATGTGGGAACGAGTGCGTGTGTGCACCTCTTCTGTTTCATACACATAGTCAGTGTATGTGAGAGATACTGAGATATGGTGAGGGAATACGTGTCAATGCAATTTTTGTGAAGGAGAAGCCTATATACATACATGTATGTGCATGGGGGCGGGTGATATACGAGAAGGGAGGGGAGGGGTCGACCACACGAGATATCGATAGAGACAGATAGAGGGAAGAGCAATACGAACGTAGAAGCACTGGGATATGGGGGGTGCTGGAAGATGGTGTGAGGGGCCAGGTGGAGGGAGACTGGGAAGGAGTGCACAAGTGCGAGATTGACATTTAAAGAGAGGGGACGAGAACGTGTGCGGTTGCACGCAGTGGCGGAGCCATGAAAATTACTTAAACCATTTTAACAGCAATTGATATACTGATCACATTCATATTAGCCTCAATACAGTGATGTTAGGGGGGCTAGGGCCCTTGTTGCCCCTGTCTTCGCCACTGTGCGCGCGTCTGAGAGATGAAGTGGAAGGCATGGATGATGAGAGGGAGACGATGGATAGATAATGTGTATGTATTAGCTCTGTAGTCCTATATAGAGAGGTAGATTTGATCGATTTGTACGTGGGAAAGAGCAGGGTGAGACCAGACTAAAGATATAGATCGATCGGTTTGTGTGTAAAACTGGGAAAGACCTAACTATATATATACACACATAGAGGAACATCGATCATTGTGCATGCATGTGAGAGATAAAGAATAGTCAAAGTGATGAAGATGGGGAGGTGTGTGTGTGCATGCATGGGAGACCGACCAGAAGAAAAAGATTGTGTGTGTGCGATGGATAATGCCGAGTGGTAGTGTGTGTGCATGCATGCATGATAGAAAGTAACTGGTACAACTATAAAGAGAAGACAACTGTGTGGGTGTAAAAAGACTTGGTGAGGTCATAATCAATGTAAAGTAGAATTCAAATATTTGAATAAGAGATCATGATGTTTGAAACCCATGCATGCATGAATATAATTGAGTATGCGTGGTGTGGTTTTGAAACGAGCATGCTATACTGTATACACATTAAAAAAGCACTACTGAGGGATGCTGCTAACGTGACACTACAATCAGAGATCCTTCGAGGAAACTATGTGCGATGCAATAATCGCAAACGGTGATGTAAAAAACCATCAAAAAAGATGCAAAACGTTTGTGATGGCGGATACATCAAACATAGTTCGGATTTTAGTTGCGTGTGCGATGCGGGGCATATGGTTTAGTACAATGAACCATTTGTGATGAGGCAAAACAACAGAAACGGGCAGTGAGATGAAGGTGTGTGCGATATACGGCATACAGTTCACTCGGATGAAATGTTTATGATTAGGCAGAACAAAAGAAATGATCAGCCAGATCAGGGTGTGTGCGATAGAGGGCAAACAGTTCACTCAGATGAACTGTTTGCACTGAGCCAAGAGAACAGAAACGATTCAATTTAACAAGATGCGTGTGACACGCAGCAAGCAGGTCTGTAATCAGAAATGTGTGCGAAGACCGATAATAACATAGACGATTGCTGCTAATAAGAGGTGTGTGTTGTGCGTTGGGATTACATACAGAACAAGAACATATATATACACACTTGTAAGGACATGGTTGCATAACCAAATTAAACATCCAATTACATAGGTGGCTAGTACACACATGACATTTCCACACACCAAAGTCAACTATATATTACATGCATTATTAACTAGGATAAACGACCATCTGATCATCATCTACTTCCTGTGATGCTTGGCGCTACTCCTCTGCTTGTGGCTCGATCCGGCCTGGTCGATTTCGGTAATGAGGCACTTCCTCATGTCAACGATCCGCTTGTGCATCTCGTAGCATGTGTACACACTCTTGGCCGCGAACCTGAGGTGAGGTTTATCCAGTTGCCATGTCCAGGGCCCGTGCCAGCATACGGGAATTGTTCTCTTGGCATCATGCTTCATCTTTTCATAGTAGGGGTAGATGATGGCCGAGGTGAGTTCAACTAGGGAGTCCTTCTTCGTGCTGCCCCAAACCCTGTAGTGGTCATGGATTTGGACAAGGTTCTTGAGCGCCAAGCCCGAAAACTTGAGCGCCTTTACATTGTTGCACGTTTCCACCATAGCGGACTTGTAGTCGGTGCTGTTGACAAACCTGGCGAAACGATCGCAAGGCTCTATGGCCACGCAGTACTGGAAGATGAAGACATGATGGCGCACGCATAACTAGGCGATGGCAACCTTCTGATCTTTGCCGGGATGGCCGCCGGTGTACTGGAGCTCCATGTCGACCACCTTGTACTTGTCTCGAGCAAGCAACTGCTCCACAGTGTTGATGTAGTCCTCCACCATGGCCGGGTCGATGGTGTACACCACCGAGAGACCCATCTCCCTTGCGTGGGCTCCACTTTATGCTCGCTGAACTCCATTGGACCACCGCTAGATATCCTCTCTATATGTGTCTTCATGGGTGTGGTTGTTGTGTTGTGGGGCGAGAACGAAAGGTTGAAGAGACTAAGGTTATAATGGTCGCGGGAATTAATGAGGAAGCCGGACGCCTTGGAATATCCGCACCCCCGGATGGCAGTTCTAATTTGCAGCATATAACTTCATCGGGTGGAACGTAACTGCATCATGGCGACGCACGCAGCGCGACCGCATGCATATGGGGCCCCCAATGTGATCGTGAGCCGGCCCCAACTGCTGGCAGAGCACGCGTGTTGGGACGCGAGCAGAGCGCTCCGCGGTCGCCTCAATGGCGAACAACCATATATATGCATAGAGCAGTTGAACACGCAAGGAAAAGCTATCCACAAGCGGAGTGCGTGGAGGTACGCGAGCAGAGCATGCGACAGGCGCGAGCAGAGCGCACCGCGGCGCCTAACGGCGAGCAGAGCGCGCCGAGGGATGCGAGCAGATGTCGGCATAGTGATACGTGGAAAATAAGACAGACTGTGCAAGCGATGTCGAAGACATCAAGCACGAATCAGATTAGAGTTGCGTGTGCGATACATGGCATACACTGGATCCACCCGAGTTGTTCGTGATGGAATAAGCCGTGTGTGATGTGGGCAAATGCTTGCTGGTATACAACCGTCTGTGATTGATGAATTCATGACCGACGGTTTCCCTAGTGTGGTCCATGTGCGATGTGATATGCTCTGTCTATGGAACATCTATATATATACTTATAAGAATAGCATTGCATAACCAAATTAAGCATACAATTACATAAGTGACTACGCACATAACATTTCCAAACACCAAAGTAAGCAATTACATGCATACTAAACTAGGAGAAACGGGCATCTAATCATCTACATCTTGTTGCGATGACATTTTCCATTGCTTTGCTTCCAGCTGGATCCCTGGTCGTGAATGGTCAATAAAATCTAAGTCTATTGTATATTAAGGTCAAAATAGTACTACTAATATACGAGTCTCATACAATGCCGTTTCAACGATTGTACCACAAAAGCCGAAAATATTACAAGGTTCAATTTCTAGAGTTACATGGCTCAAATTCTATGATTACAAGGTTCAAACTGATATTAGAAATGAAATTCAGCTCATTCAGCTACAAACGCCCGTGCTGGTTAGCTGAACATGGATATAGGAGAGGTTCACACTAAAATTACAAATAGTAAGGCTGGGTTCGAAACCTCGTCATTTC
This sequence comes from Triticum aestivum, assembly GCF_018294505.1. NCBI lineage: Eukaryota > Viridiplantae > Streptophyta > Magnoliopsida > Poales > Poaceae > Triticum > Triticum aestivum. The sequence goes on from NC_057805.1 coordinate 283,726,393, forward strand.
TGCAAATGGATCAGCCGTTGACAAGTCATGTATGGGTTGACACAATGACTTCCAATTACTCTGTCATATGCAGTTCCAATACGAAATTTAGCTTTTTTGGAGCCTCTTCCATTCTGCAGTAGCTGCCGGCTCTGATCAACAAACCATTCATATTTTCTATATAAATGCATGTTCAACCTCATTACCTTAAGCACCGTGCTCTGACAACAAATAACCTGGCGAATATAATCTCCGGTCAGGTCCCTCGGTAGGAGTTCAAAGTAATTTTTCAGAGATACAGATCTAGGCATTCGATGTGATTGTCATTATACTGTATCACATTATCCACCACCGGGCCTATTATTATCTGTAGAAGAAGAGAAGGTGTTAGTGCATACATGCAGTTTTGAACACTACTACAGGCCTATTTAGTTTGCAAGATTTGCAAAATGCACGAACGTGTCGTCTTCGATCTGACATGATTAACAGCGGCATTTGATTACAACTAGAAAAATGTAGCCTTCTTCACAAGAGGTTGGAGTGGATGAAAAATTCCTAGAAAACTAGTACAAATGAATCCAAAGGAGTAATGCTTATGGATTGTAACCATATGAATCAAGCAACCAATATGCGGTGGGGGTGTATGTCCTAAAATCCTCCAAAATTCCTTCGGAAATCGTAGTACATTGTCATTGTAAACTTGGAAAAGGTGCCCAAAATTGAACTCCCTTATGGTTAACATTTAACAGGAAAGGAACATCACCTTGATATACAACTTCTTCAGGCACGGAAAGCATCTCAGGAAACTGACAACTTCGTGCAGGTTGGGGCTGATAGATTCTAGTACCAAGACCTTCACTATGCGCAGAATCTGGGTCAAGCTTTTCTGGATGATAGACGAGCATACACCTTCCAAATTAGAAATAATGTTGATATCAAGAAGGAGAGGTAGAAGGTGACTGTTGTACCTGAACGGGTGTGGATCCAATAACAAGTTCAGAGTATTTGACAGACAAGTAGCTCACCACTGTCAATTTTGGTGCATAAATGGCATTTATTCTTGTTGGACCTTGTTGATAACCTACAAGTAAGCTCACAAGTGAAGGTGTGTCCTCAATGGCCATATTGTGATCCACCTTTTGTGATCTCTTGTTGCAGCACAAGCAACATACATAAATAGTCCGGAGAGTCATGGACGTGATGTGGAAGCTACTCAACCAATTCATAACCTAAAGACAAAGGAACTTGAGTGCAGTACAACCACGGAGCAGGCACTCCATGTCATCCTTTGGGATGCAGATGGCGATGAGGTCGAGGTGCTTTAGTCATGGTAGAAAAAGAGCAGGCGCGTCATTAAGGGGGGATGGCTGTCGTTGTCAAACCGGTGGATCTCAGGTAGGGGGTCCCGAACTATGCGTCTAAGGTCGATGGTAACAGGAGACAAGGGACACAATGTTTACCCAGGTTCGGGCCCTCTCTATGGAGGTAATACCCTACTTCCTGCTTGATTGATCTTGATGAATATGAGTATTACAAGAGTTGATCTACCACGAGATCAAGATGGCTAAACCCTAAAAGCCTAGCCTGTATGACTACGGTAATGAGTATCTCCCCATTCGGACTAAGTCCTCCAGTTTATATAAGCACCAGGAGGATCTAGGGTTACACAGGGTCGGTTACAAGGAAGGGAATCTACATATTTGGTCGCCAAGCTTGCCTTCCACGCCAAGGAGAGTCCCGTCCGGACACGGGTGCAGTCTTCGGTCTTCATATCTTCACAGCCCATCAGTCCAGCCCATGGCTAACAGGACGCACGCCCGAGGACCCCTCAGTCCAGGACTCCCTCAGTAGCCCCTGAACCTGGCTTCAATGACAAGGTATCCGGCACGTAGATCTATCTTCGGCATTGCAAGGCGGGTTCCTCCTTCCGAACTCCAAGATAGTCTTCAGACGTATTGAATGTGTTCGGACCTGTAACACGCACCACACAACCACAGAGGGAATATAATTGTGTCCCATCTGCTGACAACTTTTACAACATGACATCATGTCAGTCCGGTCATTATTTTGAACCGTTGTTTCACCTACGGCCCCACGTTCCAAGACGCGGTTGTCATTGGCACGTCTTATCCAAGCAGAGATCGTGTCCCCTTATTAAGGGATTCCTTTACCGACACAGACGTGGGTAACCAAACCGTCCTTAGGGTACAACTCCTTGGGAATAGGCAAATTTTAAGTCCCGGGAGGAGGCGTTCGATATTCTCGGCGTTTATAAAGGGGCACAGACCCGCCTTTCCTCTCCACGCTTGCTTCTTCCCCGACACTTACTACCTCGAGTTCCAACACCCAGGTTGCACCCTCCGCAAGCCTCAGTCATGTCCGGATCCAGCCGTCAAGGCCGGTGGGTGGCTTCTTCTGTCATAGAGGAGGATATCGCGAAGCTTCGGGCGGCAAGATATCTGACCGCAGGAATCCGCCATCGCCTTCCTGCGGAGGGGCAGGTTATCCCTACCCCTAGATCCGGTGAGAGGGTCGTGTTCGTTTCCCACTTCCTCCGAGGGTTAGGGTTCGCCCTTAATCCCTTCGTCCGGGGGCTCATGTTCTATTATGGACTAGATTTTGACAATCTCACCCCAAACTCGGTTCTTCTCATCTCGGCGTTTATCGTCACGTGTGAAGCCTTCCTCCGAACTCCTCCACACTTCGGCTTGTGGCTCAAGACCTTCAATGTGAAACTGCAAATGATAGAGGGGGAGCAGGCGGAGTGCGGTGGTGCCTCAGTGAGCAAGCTTACCAGCGCTATTTGGCTAAAAGGATCTTTAAAGAATCTTCTGACTTATGGCAGCAGGAGTGGTTCTATATCATCGAGCCCCGCGGTTCCAAGTGGGCAGCTGCGCCTGCGTTTCGACCCAGCCCCCCAATTAAGCTTGCATCATGGATTAACAAGGGGTTGGACTGGGGATCAGTTGACGAGGTGCGGACTCTGCAAAGTCGCATCCGAAGCCTCATTGAGAAGGATATCGATCTTGTCAGTGTTATTCAGGTAATGCTAGTCTGCCGGGCCCTGCCGTGCTAGCGATGGCCTCTCCGTATGTGGGAGTTCAACCCAGAAGGGCCACGGACTCTTCATCACTTCTTCGGCACTACGCATGAAGGAATGTGGAAATTATTTTTCAAGAACGAAAACAATGGCCAGACTCCACCGAAGATACCGGCCTAGACTGCAACCATCCGGATACCCCGGTAAGTACTTGTCCGCCGAACACCTCATAATCAGATATCTTGTGGTAAGACACTGAGCAAACCATCTTTTTCTAGGGCTGGATAAAGAAAGCGGAATGGATTAGGTGTCCGGCCCCTCTTCCCGAAGACTCAGCGGACCCTGTGTTAACAAGGATGCTCTCACCGGCACCGTACCAGGCGCCGGTAGGGGAGGGCAAAGTGAAGAGTGAGAAGACCCGGGGTGACCTTCGTCCCGGAGGTAAATTAGATACGGAGTCCGGAGAAATTGACATTTCCTCACCCGAAGACAAAGGCGAAAGAGAAGCAAGTATCCCTTCTCCATTCAGGAAGAAAAGGGCCGCCTCCGAAGGTTGGGAGGGGCGGTCTCCTAAGAGGGGCAAGATGCCACCGTCGAGCGGCTCGGGATTGGAAGGCGACGCCGTTGAACAGCTCCTTCATGAGGACAAGCCCTCAACCAAATCGTAAGTGAATCCGGGGTGCTTTGATAGCATCCCGCTCCTTTCCTGTTACCGAAGAGACATGTAACATGCCCGTGTATTTTTACAGTTCGACACAGAGTTTTTCTGGGCAATACTCTTCTTCGTGAGATCTCCTCCCAGAGATGATGGAAAGCGAGACGCCTCCCCCGACCTCCTCGCCCAATAAGGCGGACGACTCCGAAGTGTCATCTCGCAGGGTTTTTCTTGATCAACAAGCGGTGCAGGGGATGAAAGAGGCAGTACCCGAAGGTGGACCTCCGATCGTCCGGGATTCGGGGGCCAATAATGAAAGCACCGGACTGTCCGGTTTTCAGCCAATGATGATTCTGGACACGGGTGAACAGGTTTCTTCAAAGGATGGCCGTGTTCCTACAGCGGCTTCCGGAGACCGGAAGCACAATCGCAGTAGTTCTCCCTTTACTACCCTAGCCGATAGACCGGAACGTATGGTAGCAAGCACAGGAGCCGGGCAACCCAACTATTGACCCAGGACATGATTCAGAGCTGATGCATATAAGGCCAAACTCGCGACACCGAAGTATGCTATAAAGCTGTTCTGACTTGCCGGTAACTCATTTGTTCCCATACCGAGCCCCAGGCGAGTTATGCCGAGGTGTGTGTGTAAAACAACCACAGGAGCAAAAATTCGGGTCGATTAATAAAAAGTCGATACTGGACACTGGTTACGTGTACTGGGAGCTGAGTGATATGCCAATTATTATATAGATAACAAAGCCGCCACCCTGGCTATTTGATATGCCAGGGGTCGAAGTCTGAGGAAAAAGGCACTTTACGGGCTCGGAATAGAGAGCTCGATCTACAAATGGTTATTTTGGACCTCCTGTCGCACGTCTGCGCCGCCTATCCTCGGTTAAGGGATTCCTTGACAGGAGTAACCCTTGGATGATTGTACGAACCCGAACTTTGGTAGAGTCCTCGGGGTGACCGGCCCTTGAGCTACCTGTGGAGGGGATAATAAAAAGGAAAAAAAGGGCAGTTAGAAAAGTAGGGGGGTTGCAGGCACACCCGTATTGTGCTTCCGCCGGAGCCCAGGGTATTTCAAGTGCATACTTATGTATGCGCGGTACCCACTTCGAAGGCATATTAGGTGAACGGCAGAAGCCAAATTGCTAGTCCAATATGGACATTGATCGGTCATGTTGAATGGAGACCGGCGGCGTGATGGCCGACGTGGTATGCGACGTGATAAGGCCGCTGTGTAGTTCAGCTGAGATAACCGTAGTATGATCTCCTGTACGGAGGGAGTGTTTCGTGCGCTCACCTCTAGGGGTGTGTGTCACGTATACCATGTTTAATGTTTTTGCTTTGGGGGGAAATTTCTTCTGACCCCCGGTATTTGGTTGGTGGATCTCTTCGTCGTCCCTATCGCCGGGCGGCCTCCTCCCCTTGTGTTCAGCGTTGAGCTTGCAGGCCTGCTTGAAGACCCAACAGCTTCTGTTGGTATGATTAGCTGGGTGGCCGTGAATCTAGCAGGGTCGATCCAATATCCTGTCTAGATTGGATGGTCCGTCTCTGCTCGCATTGAATGACTTTTTTCGTTGACCGGATTTAGGACTGCTGAATCCGGCGTTGGCCGCTGTGTCGCGTGATCTTTCATTATCATTGCGACTTTTATGTTTGCTGCGTCGGGGCTTGCCATTGCCGTCTCGGATTTTGGAAGTGCCCGGGTCGCGGGCGTTGTTGCTTCTACGAGCGAGCCAGCTGTCTTCTCCTACACAAAAGCGGGTCATTAGAGCAGTAAGGGCTGTCATGGATTTAGGTTTTTCCTGGCCGAGGTGGCGGGCAAGCCATTCATCCTGGATGTTGTGTTTGAAGGCCGCAAGGTCTTCGACAGTCGACGATTTGGTTCTTTTTAACTAAGAACCTAGTCCAGAGCTTCCTGGCTGACTCTCCGGGCTGCTGGACAATGTGGCTTAAGTCATCGGCATCCGGTGGTCGGACATATGTTCCTTGGAAATTGTCACGAAAGGCGTCTTCCAAATTTTCCCAGCTGCCAATAGAATTTTCCGGCAGACTGTTTAACCAGTACCGAGCAGGTCCTTTGAGTTTTACTGGTAGGTATTTGATGGCATGAAGGTCATCTCCGCGGGCCATGTGGATACGGAGGAGGAAGTCCTCGATCCATACCGCGGGATCCGTTGTTCCATCATATGATTCGATATTCATGGGTTTAAACCCGTCTGGGAATTCATGCTCCATTACTTCGTCTGTGAAGCAAAGAGGGTGTGCGGCGCCTCTATGCTGGGCCACACTTCGATGTGCCTCCGATGGAGTCTGTTTGCAGTTTTCGGCCCGGGCGTGGCTAGGTTTGTCACGTCCGAATAGGTAGCCGTCGTCGCGTGTCGAGGCACGTCCTCGCGATCCATAGATCGATCTTGTGTGTCCTGCTCTACTGTCGAAGTCCTGTTGACGGTCGTATGTACAACCCCGAGCTGTTTTATACTTGCCTTTACGACGAGGTGGGGCGGTCTGGTGTTCGGCTTGAGTTGCTGCTTTATTCTGACCGCGTGGCGGTCAGTCGGCCGCGTTGTGCGATGATGGTACGGGCTCCGGCGCCGCGTCATCGAACTGAGGTAACAATTTGCGCTTAGTGTAATTTTTGGGTGGGCCATTGGTGCCATATTCTTTGGCGGCCAGGACTTCGGTCCATCTATCATTGAGCAGATCTTGGTCAGCTTGAAGCTGCAGCTGCTTCTTTTTCAGGCTCCTTGCAGTGGCTATTAGCCGGCGTTTAAAGCGCTCCTGCTCGAGAGGTTCTTCAAGTATGATGAATTCTTCATTGCCGAGTCCCTCCTCTTCTCAAAGAGCGGAAGATAATTACTATCCTTCGAGTCTTCGTGTATGGCCTATTCATCAGGGCTAACATGCACGTCCTCTCATTCATCCTGTTCGGAGATTGCCCCGACAGGGTCTTCATTGTCTTCGGCTTCGTCCGGAGTATTATTTTCTCGGTGTCGGTGTTGTTGTCTTTTGTATGACGTGACTTAGACCGGTGCCGCTGACGCTGGTGCCGGGACCGTGTCTCAGGAGGTTTTTCCTTAAATGGATCCTCTTTGTCATCATTGTTAGTTTCTTTAGGTCTAACCACCATGTATACGTCATATGGAGAAGTGGCCGTCCAGCGTCCGGTAAGCGGCAGGTTTTGACACTGCTCCTCGTCGGCATCGTCGTCCATACCGTTGATGTCGTCGGAGCTGTAGTCAAGCACGTCGGTTAAGTCTTCGACAGTGGCTATGAAGTGGGTGGTGGGTGGGAAGCTGAATTCTCCCCCATCATCAGCCTCCAGTTCAAACCGGACATAATTCGTTTGTGCGTCCCCCGCCAGGGACAGAATCTTTAATGAGTTTGGCACATCGCTGACGGGCGAGTGTTGGAAGATGTCTGCAGCGCTAAACTCAAAGATCGATAAGCGATCAAGTTCAGCGTCCGCGGATGCACATGGCTCGGAGACAAGTCCGGAGTTCCGGTGACAAAGACGTCGTGTGACTTTGGGTCTATGTTCGGCTCCAACGCCGTGGAATCTGTGGCCTCCGCGGTGGCGTTGAGCCTCCCGTCCTTGGATGGCGCAATATGCTCCGGATCTGCAGCCAGAGCAGTTATAGGAGCAATCTCCTGGATGCGGTCCAATGACAGATTTAGGTCATGTTCATCGGGGTGACTAGGAGCGATCGCTGCGGTCTCGAATACAGCGAAGATCAAGTGTCCACGGACGTCCGCGACGTAGTTCAAGCTCCTGAATCTGACATGGTAGCCAGGGGCGTTGCTGTCGATCTGCTCCAAACGACCAAGCGAGTTGGCCCGCAGTGCAAAGCCGCCGAATACGAAGATCTGTCCGGGGAGGAAGGTTTCTCCTTTGATAGCGTTGTCGTTGACGATTGAAGGGGCCATCAAACCTTTTGGGGACGGCATGATACGTCTCCAACGTATCTATAATTTATGAAGTATTCATGCTATTATATTATCCATCTTGGATGTTTAATGGGCTTTACTATGCACTTTTATATGATTTTTGGGACTAACCTATTGACCCAGAGCCCAGTGCCAGTTCCTCTTTTTCCCCTTGTTTCACTGTTTCGAAGAAAAGGAATATCAAACGGAGTCGGAACAGAATGAAACCTTCTGGAGAAGTTATTTTTGGAAGGAAAGCAACCCGGGAGACTTGGAGTCCACGTCAAGGGAGCAACGAGGAAGGCACGAGGCAGGGGGGCACGCCCACCCCCTGGACGCACCCTCCACCCTCATGGGCCCCTCGGGGATCCCCTGACGTATTTCTGCCACCTATATATATCCATATACCCTAAAAACTTTGGGGTACACAATAGATCGGGAGTTCCACCGCCGCAAGCCTCTGTAGGCACCAAAAACCAATCGGGACCCTGTTCCGGCACCCTGCCGGAGGGGGGAACCCTCACCGGTGGCCATCTTCTTCATACCGGCGCTCTCCATGACGAGGAGGGAGTAGTTCACCCTCGGGGCTGAGGGTATGTACCAGTAGCTATGTGATTGATCTCTCTCTCTCGTGTTCTTGATTTGTCACGATCTTGATGTATCACGAGCTTTGCTATTATAGTTGGATCTTATGATGTTTCTCCCCCTCTACTCTCTTGTAATGGATTGAGTTTTCCCTTTGAAGTTATCTTATCGGATTAAGTCTTTAAGGATTTGAGAACACTTGATGTATGTCTTGCCGTGCGTATCTGTGGTGACAATGGGATATCGTGTGATCCACTTGATGTATGTATGGGTGATCAACTTGCGGGTTCCGCCCATGAACCTATGCATAGGGGTTGGCACACGTTTTCGTGTTGACTCTCCGGTAGAAACTTTGGGGCACTCTTTGAGGTTCTATGTGTTGGTTGAATAGATGAATTTGAGATTGTGTGATGCATATCGTATAATCATACCCATGGATACTTGAGGTGACATTGGAGTATCTAGGTGACATTAGGGTTTTGGTTGATGTGTGTCTTAAGGTGTTATTTTACTACGAACTCTAGGGCTGTTTGTGACACTTATAGGAATAGCCCAATGGATTGATCGGAAAGAATAACTTTGAGGTGGTTTCGTACCCTACCATAATCTCTTCGTTTGTCCTCCGCTATTAGTGACTTTGGAGTGACTCTTTGTTGCATGTTGAGGGATATTTATATGATCCAATTATGTTATTATTGTTGAGAGAACTTGCACAAGTGAAAGTATGAACCCTAGGCCTTGTTTCCTATCATTGCAATACCATTTGTGCTCCCTTTTATTATTAGTTACCTTGTTGTTTTTATATTTTCAGATTACAAAAACCTATATCTACCATCCATATTGCACTTGTATCACCATCTCTTCGGCGAACTAGTGCACCTATACAATTTACCATTGTATTGGGTGTGTTGGGGACACAAGAGACTTTTTGTTATTTGGTTGCAGGGTTGTTTGAGAGAGACCATCTTCATCCTACGCCTCCCACGGATTGATAAACCTTAGGTCATCCACATGAGGGAAATTTGCTACTGTCCTACAAACCTCCGCGCTTGGAGGCCCAACAACGTCTACAAGAAGAAGGTTGCGTAGTAGACATCACCGCACAGCGGAACTCTCAATGAAAGAAACAATGTCGGTGTCAAAACCGGCGGATCTCGGGTAGGGGGTCCCGAACTATGCGTCTAAGGTCGATGGTAACAGGAGACAAGGGACACGATGTTTACCCAGGTTCGGGCCCTCTCTATGGAGGTAATACCCTACTTCCCACTTGATTGATCTTGATGAATATGAGTATTACAAGAGTTGATCTACCATGAGGTCGAGATGGCTAAACCCTAAAAGCCTAGCCTGTATGACTACGGCAATGAGTATCTCCCCATCCAGACTAAGTCCTCCGGTTTATATAAGCACCAGGAGGATCTAGGGTTACGCAGGGTCGGTTACAAGGTAGGGAATCTACATATTTGGTCGCCAAGCTTGCCTTCCACACCAAGGAGAATCCCATCCGGACACGGGTGCAGTCTTCGGTCTTCGTATCTTCACAGCCCATCAGTCCGGCCCATGGCTAACAGGCCGGACGCCCAAGGACCCCTCAGTCCAGAACTCCCTCAATGGCAGTTCATGAAATTGACGAGGCGCAGCGTGGGCGCGAAGCGGAGCACGGACGTTGGCAGCGAGCGCATATGCCCATCATTAAAACTGAGCTCCTTGAGCTGATCTAGGTTGGGGGATCAGAACCACTCGTCAAGCTTGGCTCGCTCCTTGTCGTTGGAATGGAACTTGCCTGAGATAAGGCCTCTGATTGGGCCATGGTGACTGCCGAGGATCTGTGAGAATGCATCCAAGCTTTTAAGATAGCCATGGCAGAACTCGTCGGCGTCAAGGAGGTCGACAAGGGTGGAGAGCCATAGGCAGTGCCACCGCCGAGAAGGATGGTTGTGCTCACCGCATATTTGATTGGGAGGAGGGATATGATGACTGTCAACATATCATAGGGGAGGCTGCTAATGAAGTTTAGGCCTGCTAGAGTCGATTGCGGTTCTTTCTCGACCCACCTCCACTTGTTGGCAGCCTCATTCTCCACCTCATCGGCGGCGACTGAAACCTCTGTGTCCGTATTCACGCTGTGCTCTGGTGCTTCAGCAGCCCCGTTGTCGCCACTCCCTCCGATGGGGCACTTCGACGACATCCTGATACACTGACGGCTTTGAGGACTGAGAACAGCGTCGAGGATGCGGGCAGAGAGAGAGGATTGTGTGTGTGGCAAGGACGAGGTGCGGCCGCTCGGCCCCGCCATTAATACAGACCAGTGGGAGCGAGGCGAGTGACGGTCAAATGCTGTCTCGCTTCCTGGTGAGCCTGCGCGGCGGACTTCTGGCATTCCTATACCATCATTTGACACAGCTACTCGCGTGCCTCCCAATGACATAGCGCAGCGAAAACGCCTCCCATCAATTCACATACCTACATGCACTCCTCCTGGTCTGCCTGCGCAGTGGACTGCTCGCATGTGTCTCCTCAACTCACGCTTGCTCGAATGCCAGAAGGGGCGCGTGGCACGTATATTGTTTTGTTTTTTGATGATTCATTCTGCTGCTTTACTGCTTAATCGAAGCCTGTTACGATCTAATGCACACCGTCCGAATAAATATTCCGTATGAGATATTGGTTGCCAGTTATTAACAATCTCCCGTTTGTAAGTAGATTATATCAAAACTTGTCTCAATTTGATGAAAAAATACAATATCACAGTCCACTGGTGTCCATATATGACACCATATAAGTTTCATGAATTTCAACTAAGTTTTGGATTTACCAAATTTTAAAAATCTGTATTCTCAATGTTTTGAAATATCTTTCACGGGTAAGCATGCACCGAGGGACACACATATGATTTTGCAATCCATTTTGGTGCACATGTAGCTCAAATTTTATTTGTACACATTAAATCCCTAGGAAATCAATCAATGTATAAACGGGTCGAATGATCTCTGTTTTTTTAACTATAACATGACACTCCTTTGGTCACATGTTCACTTCAGAAAAAGTTTGGCATGCCTCAGAGTGGAGGTGTTGGTGCGGGATATCTGTCTGTGTGTGTAGGGGGGGGGGTCCATGAGTACACTACTAGTCGCGAGCCTCTATGACGTGGGATTATTGATCATTTTGTGAGTCATGTATATATGCACATCAAAGTCGTGAATTGGTTATTTAAAGCATTACACAACCCTTTCATAAATAAATGTTTGGGCCACATGCATGCATTGGTGGTCCTCTCGGAAACTCCCTCATGCGGTTAGCAGCGACATGCCCATTTGTTAGCCCGCAAAGGTTTTTAGTTTCCACCTACAACGAGAGGCATCGGACCGAAGGTGGATTCATCTTGGCATGTGTGTTACGGTGTAGATCATGGTGAGATTCCATATTAAAGTTCGGGCACATTTGTACACATGAGTCCCTCCCACCGGTATGAAGTGTGGGGGCTAGCTACTACGCATTGTGATCCTCTGTGTAGTGCGTTTCCGGTTTGCGAAGCATGTGCCACATCAAAGTTGTGCAGTGAGTATTCAAACATCACACAACACAAGACAACATGCACGTGGTGGTTGTCCTATGACACTCGCTCGCATGTGACTCTCCGTGGGCCCGCGAGTTCTTCGCCGATCAATTGAACGTACAACGAGAGAGAGGTTAATTTGACCAACAAGGATGGTTCTTTTTTTGTTTGTGTTACGTATATGCACGGTAGGAGCATGTAGTACATGTGAAAGAGGGGGCAACATGTATACTCTCTCTCTCTCTCTCTCTCTCTCTATATATATATATATATATATATATATATATATATGCGTGTGTGTGTGTGTGTGTGTCATAACCTCGCTCCATATGGGTACTTTCCGGTTCCCGAGGGAGGTGCCACATCAAAGTTGTACATTGGTATTCAAACATCACGCAATACCATGCAGGCGGTGGTTTCCATATAGGAACTCACTCGTATGTGGCGCTTCCATCTGTGGACCTGCGAGAGGTCCTCCTCGATCACTTTGAACCAACGAGAGAGAGAGAGAGAGAGAGAGAGGAAGAGGCACATTTGATGAACAAGGAGGATTAATTCTTTTAGGACTGTGTTATGGTAGGAGTATATATAGTACATCTCGAAGGGGAGATGGGACCAACATATACTAGGTGTCACACATGAACCTCACTCTGTGTGGGGACTTTGCGGTTTTTGAGGACAATGCCACATCAAAGGTGCTACTTCTTGAGCTTGCGTTAGTTTTTCCCTTGAATAGGAAAGGGTTATGCAGCACAATAGTGATAAGTATTTTCCCCAGTTAAGAACGAAGGTATCAATCCAGTAGGGGAAGAACGTGCAAATCACCAATACTTGCACAAAGAATCAAACGCTTGCACCCAACGCGATAAAGGGGTTGTCAATCCATTCATGATCACTTGCAAAGGTGAGATCTGATAGAGACAGATAAATAAAAGATGAAATATTTTTGGGTTTTTTGGTTTATAGATCTTAAAATAGAAGATTGCAAAATAGTAGATCAGAAACTAATATGATGGAAAATAGACCCGGGGCCATAGGTTTCACTAGAGGCTTCTCTCTTGAAGGCAAATAATACGGTGGGTGAACAAATTACTGTCGAGCAATTCATAGAAAAGCGCAAAGTTATGACGATATCCAAGGCAATGATTATGCAATATATGCATCACGTACATGTCAAGTAGACCGATTCCTGCCTGCATCTACTACTATTACTCTACACATCGACCGCTATCCATCATGCATCTAGAGAATTAAGTTCATAAAGAATGGAGTAATGCCTTCAGTATGATGACATGATGTAGAGGAATAAACTCATGCAATATGATGTAAACCCATCTTTTTATCCTCGATGGCAACAATTCATTACGTGTCTCGCTACCCCTACTTTGTCACTGGGTGAAATCACACAAGATTGAAACCAAAGCTAAGCACGTCTCCCATTGCAAGAAAAACCAATCTAGTTGGCCAAACCAAACCGATAATTCAAAGAGAAATACAAAGATATCAAGTCATGCATATACGAATTCAGAGAAGATTCAAATAATATTCATATATAAGCCGATCATAAATCCACAATTCATTTGATCTCGACAAACACACCGCAAAAGAAGATTACATCGGATAGATCTCCAAGAACATCGAGGAGAACATGGTATTGAGAATCAAAGAGAGATAAGAAGCCATATAGATACTAGCTATGGACCCGTAGGTTTGTGGTAACCTACTCACGCTTCATCGGAAGGGCAATAGAGTTGATGTAGATGCCCTCCATGATCAAATCCCCCTCCGACAGGATACCAGAAAAGGCCCCAAGATGGGATCTCACGAGAACAGAAGGTTGCGGCGGTGGAAAAGTGTTTTCGTGGATGCTTCTGGTGGTTCTGGAATATATGTGAATATATAGAAGGAAGAGCTAGGTCAGGTGGTCCCGAGGGGCCCACAAGGTAGGGGTGCCCCCCCTAGGGCGCACCCACAACCCTTGCCGCTGTTGGAAATATGCCCTAGAGGCAATAATAAAATGGTTATTATTATATTTCCTTGTTCATGATAATTGTCTATTGTTCATGCTATAATTGTGTTATCCGGAAATCGTAATACATGTGTGAACACATAGACCATAACATGTCCCTAGTGAGCCTCTAGTTGACTAGCTCGTTGATCAATACATGGTTACGGTTTCCTGACCATGGACATTGGATGCCATTGATAACGGGATCACATCATTAGGAGAATGATGTGATGGACAAGACCCAATCCTAAGCATAGCACTAGATCGTGTAGTTCGTTTGCTGAAGCTTTTCTAATGTCAAGTATCATTTCCTTAGACCATGAGATCGTGCGACTCCCGGATACCGTAGGAATGCTTTGGGTGTACCAAACGTCACAACATAACTCGGTGGCTATAAAGGTGCACTACAGGTATCTCCGAAAGTGTCTGTTGGGTTAGCTCGGATCGAGACTGCGATTTCTCACTCCGTATGACGGAGAGGTATCTCTGGGCCCACTCGGTAACGCATCATTATAATGAGCTCAATGTGACTAAGTAGTTAGTCACGTGATCATGCATTACGGAACGAGTAAAGTGACTTGCCGGTAACGAGATTTAACGAGGTATTGGGATACCGACGATCGAATCTCGGGCAAGTAACGTATCGATTGACAAAGGGAATTGTATACGAGATTGATTGAATCCTCGACATCGTGGTTCATCCGATGAGATCATCATGGAAATTGTGGGATCCAACATGGGTATCCAGATCCCGCTGTTGGTTATTGGCTAGAGAGGTGTCTCGGTCATGTCTGCATGATTCCCGAACCCGTAGGGTCTACACACTTAAGGTTCGATGACGCTAGGGTTATAAGGAAGGTTTGTATGTGATTGCCGAATGTTGTTCGGAGTCCCGGATGAGATCCCGGACATCACGAGGAGTTCCGGAATGGTCCGGAGGTAAAGATTTATATATGGGAAGTCACCATACGGTCACCGGAAATATTCGGGGGTATACCGGTATTGTACCGGGACCACCGGAGGGGTTCCGGGGGTCCACCGGGATGGTCCACCTGCCCTGGAGGGCCTTATGGGCTGTAGGTGGAAGGTAACCAGCCCTAAGTATGATGGGCGCCAACCCCCCCAAGGGCCCATGCGCCTAGGGTTTGGGGGGAACCCTAAAGGGGGGCGCCCACCCTTGCTTGGGGGGTAAGCCACCTCCCCCTGGCCGCCGCCCCTCCCACCAGATGGGATCTAAGGGGGCCGGCCCCCCTCTCCCTTGCCCCTATATATAGTGGAGGGGTAGGAGGGCAGCCACACCTTTTCCCAAGGCGCAGCCCCTCCCCTCCCCAACACCTCTCCTCCTCCGCGTGTGCTTGGCGAAGCCCTGCCGGAGAGCTGTCACTCCACCACCACCACGCCGTCGTGCTGCTGTTGGAGCCTTCTTCCTCAACCTCTCCCTCCTCCATGCTGGATCAAGGCGTGGGAGACGTCACCGCTCCGTACGTGTGTTGAACGCGGAGGTGCCGTCCGTTCAGCGCTTCGATCATTGGTGATTTGGATCACGACGAGTACAACTCCATCAACCCCGTTCTCTTGAACGCTTCCGCTCGCGATCTACAAGGGTATGTAGATGCACTCCTCCCCTCTCATTGCTAGTAAACTCCATAGATTGATCTTGGTGATGCGTAGAAAATTTTTAATTTCTGCAACGATCCCCAACAGTGGCATCATCAGCCAGGTTTATCCGTAGTTTCTATGCACGAGTAGAACACAAGTTGTTGTGGGCGTCGATTTTGTCAATTTACTTGCCGTTACTAGTCTTATCTTGATTCGGCGGCATCGTGGGATGAAGCGGCCCGGACCGACCTTACACGTACGCTTACGTGAGACAGGTTCCACCGACTGACATGCACTAGTTGCATAAGGTGGCTAGCGGGTGTCTGTCTCTCCCACTTTAGTCGGATCGGATTCGATGAAAAGGGTCCTTATGAATGGTAAATAGAAATTGGCATATCACGTTGTGGTTTTGGCGTATGTAAGAAACGTTCTTGCTAGAAACCTATAGCAGCCACGTAAAATTGCAACAACAATTAGAGGACGTCTAACTTGTTTTTGCAGCAAGTGTCATGTGATGTGATATGGCCAGAAGGATGTGATGAATGATATATTCGATGTATGAGATTGATCATGTTCTTGTAATAGGAATCACGACTTGCATGTCGATGAGTATGACAACCGGCAGGAGCCATAGGAGTTGTCTTAATTTATTTTTGACCTGGGTGTCAACTGAAACGTCATGTGATTACTTTACTTTATTGCTAACCATTAGCCATAGTAGTAGAAGTAATAGTTGGCGAGACAACTTCATGAAGACACGATGATGGAGATCATGGTGTCATGCCGGTGACGATGATGAACATGGCACCCCGAAGATGGAAATCAAAAGGAGCAAAATGATATTGGCCTTATCATGTCACTATTTGATTGCATGTGATGTTTATCATGTTTTACATCTTATTTGCTTAGAACGACGGTAGCATAAATAAGATGATCCCTCGCTAAATTTTCAAGAAAGTGTTCCCCCTAACTATGCATCATTGCGAAGGTTCGTTGTTCCGAAGCACCACGTGATGATCGGGTGTGATAGGTTCTAACGTTCGCATACAACGGGTGTAAGCCAGATTTACACACGCAATACACTTAGGTTGACTTGACGAGCCTAGCATGTACAGACATGGCCTCGAAACACAACAGACCGAAAGGTCGAACATGAGTCGTCTAGCAGATACGATCAACATGAAGATGTTCACCGATGATGACTAGTCCGTCTCACGTGATGATCGGACACGGCCTAGTTGACTCGGATCATGTATCACTTAGATGACTAGAGGGATGTTTGTCTGAGTGGGAGTTCGTTAATCATTTGATTAGATGAACTTAATTATCATGAACTTAGTCTAAAAACCTTTACAATATGTCTTGTAGATCAAAAGACCCACGCTAATGTTGCCCTCAACTTCAACGCGTTCCTAGAGAAAACCAAGCTGAAAGAAGATGGTAGCAACTACACGGACTAGGTCCGTAACCTGAGGATTATCCTCATAGCTGCCAAGAAAGCATATGTCCTTGAAGCACCGCTAGGTGATGCACCTGTTTTCCCAGCAACTCAAGACGTTCTGAACGCCTGGCAGTCACGTAGTGATGATTACTCCCTGGTTCAGTGTGGCATGCTTTACAGCTTAGAACCGAGGCTCCAAAAGCGTTTTGAGCAGCACGGAGCTTATGAGTTGTTCCAAGAGCTGAAAATGGTTTTCCAAGCTCATGCCCGGGTCGAGAGATATGAAGTCTCCGACAAGTTCTACAGTTGTTAGATGGAGGAGAATAGTTCCGTCAGCGAACACATACTCAAAATGTCTGGGTTGCACAACCGCTTGTCTCAGCTGGGAGTTAATCTCCTGGATGACGCGGTCGTTGACAGAATCCTTCAGTCGCTCCCACCTAGCTACAAGAGCTTTGTGATGAACTTCAATATGCAGGGGATGGAAAAGACCATTCCTGAGGTATATTCAATGCTGAAATCAGCGGAGGTGGAGATCAAAAAGGAACATCAAGTGTTGATGGTGAATAAAACCACTAAGTTCAAGAAAGGCAAGGGTAAGAAGAACTTCAAGAAAGACGGCAAGGCAGTTGCCGCGCCCGGTAAGCAAGCTACCGGGAAGAAGACAAAGAATGGACCCAAGCCTGAGACTGAGTGCTTTTATTCCAAGGGAAACGGTCACTGGAAGCGGAACTGCCCCAAGTACTTAGCGGATAAGAAGGCCGGCAATACCAAAGGTATATGTGATATACATGTTATTGATGTGTACCTAACCAGCGCTCGTAGTAGCTCCTGGGTATTTGATACCGGTGCGGTTGCTCATATTTGTAACTCAAAGCATGAGCTAGGAATAAGCGGAGACTGGCAAAGGACGAGGTGACGATGCGCGTCGGGAATGGTTCCAAGGTCGATGTGATCGCCGTCGGCACGCTACCTCTACATTTACCTACGGGATTAGTTTAAACCTCAATAATTGTTATTTAGTGCCAGCTTTGAGCATGAACATTGTATCTGGATCTCGTTTAATGCGAGATGGCTACTCATTTAAATCCGAGAATAATTGTTGTTCTATTTATATGAGAGATATGTTTTATGATCATGCCCCGCTAGTCAATGGTTTATTCTTAATGAATCTCGAATGTGATGTTACACATATTCATAGTGTGAATGCCAAGAAATGTAAGGTTGATAATGATAGTCCCACATACTTGTGGCATTGCCGCCTTGGTCACATTGGTGTCAAACGCATGAAGAAACTCCATACAGATGGACTTTTGGAGTCTCTCGATTATGAATCATTTGACACATGCGAACCATGCCTCATGGGCAAAATGACCAAGACTCCGTTCTCCGGAACAATGGAGCGAGCAACCAACTTATTGGAAATCATACATACTGATGTGTGCGGTCCAATGAGCGTTGAGGCTCGCGGTGGCTATCGTTATGTTCTCACCCTCACTGATGACTTGAGTAGATATGGGTATGCCTATTTAATGAAACACAAGTCTGAGACCTTTGAAAAGTTCAAGGAATTTCCGAGTGAGGTTGAGAATCAACGTGACAGGAAAATAAAGTTCTTACGATCAGATCGTGGAGGGGAATATTTGAGTCACGAATTTGGCACACACTTAAGGAAATGTGGAATTGTTTCACAACTCACGCCGCCTGGAACACCTCAGCGTAATGGTGTGTCTGAACGTCGTAATCGCACTCTATTGGATATGGTGCAATCTATGATGTCTCTTACCGATCTACCGCTATCATTCTGGGGTTATGCTTTAGAGACTGCCGCATTCACTTTAAATAGGGCACCGTCGAAATCCATCAAGATGACACCGTATGAATTATGGTTTGGAAAGAAACCTAAGCTGTCGTTTCTTAAAGTTTGGGGACGCGATGCTTATGTCAAGAAACTTCAACCTGAAAAGCTCGAACCCAAGTCAGAAAAATGCGTCTTCATAGGATACCCTAAGGAAACCATTGGGTATACCTTCTACCTTTAATCCGAAGGCAAGATCTTCGTTGCCAAGAATGGGTCCTTTCAGGAGAAAGAGTTTCTCTCGAAAGAAGTAAGTGGGAGGAAAGTGGAACTTGATGAAATGACCCCTCTCGAACCAGAAAGTAGCACATCACAAGAAAATGTTTCTGTGGTGCCTGCACCGACTAGAGAGGAAGTTAATGATGGCGATCATGATCAAGTTACCACTGAAATTCGTAGGTCCACAAGGATACGCTCCGCACCAGAGTGGTACGGCAACCCTGTCCTGGAAATCATGTTGTTGGACAGCGGTGAACCTTCGAACTATGAAGAAGCGATGGCGGGCCCAGATTCCAACAAATGGCTTGAAGCCATGCAATCCGAGATAGGATCCATGTATGAAAACAAAGTATGGACTTTGACAGACTTGCCCGATGATCGGCGAGCGATAGAAAATAAATGGATCTTTAAGAAGAAGACGGACGCGGATGGAAATGTTACCATCTATAAAGCTCGACTCGTCGCTAAGGGTTATCGACAAGTTCAAGGAGTTGACTACGATGAGACCTTCACACCCGTAGCGAAGTTGCAGTCCATCCGAATCATGTTAGCAATTGCCGCATTCTACGATTATGAAATATGGCAAATGGATGTCAAAACGGCATTCCTTAACGGCTTCCTTAAGGAAGAATTGTAGATGATGCAGCCGGAAGGTTTTGTCGATCCTAAGAATGCTGACAAAGTATGCAAGCTCTAGCACTCAATCTATGGGCTGGTGCAAGCATCTCGGAGTTGGAACATTCGCTTTGATGAGATGATCAAAGCGTTTGGGTTTACGCAGACTTATGGAGAAGCATGTGTTTACAAGAAAGTGAGTGGGAGCTCTGTAGCATTTCTCTTATTATATGTGGATGACATACTATTGATGGGAAATGATATAGAATTCTTGGAAAGTATAAAGGCCTACTTGAATAAGTATTTTTCAATGAAGGACCTTGGAGAAGCTGCTTACATATTAGGCATCAAGATCTATAGAGATAGATCGAGACGCCTCATAGGTCTTTCACAAAGCACATACCTTGACAGGATATTGAAGAAGTTCAATATGGATCAGTCCAAGAAGGGGTTCTTGCCTGTATTGCAAGGTGTGAGATTGAGCATGGCTCAATGCCCGACCACGGCAGAAGATAGAGAAAAGATGAGTGTCGTCGCCTATGCCTCGGCCATAGGGTATATATGTATGCCATGCTGTGTACCAGACTTGATGTAAACCTTGCCGTAAGTTTGGTAGGAAGGTACCAAAGTAATCCCGACATGGAACACTGGACAGCGGTCAAGAACATCCTGAAGTACCTGAAAAGGACTAAGGATATGTTTCTCGTTTATGGAGGTGACGAAGAGCACGTCGTAAAGGGTTACGTCGATGCTAGCTTCGACACAGATCTGGATGACTCTAAGTCACAAACCGGATACGTGTATATTTTGAATGGTGGGGCAGTCAGATGGTGTAGTTGCAAGCAAAGCGTCGTGGCGGGATCTACATGTGAAGCGGAGTACATGGCAGCCTCGGAGGCAGCACATGAAGCAATCTGGACGAAGGAGTTCATTGCCGACCTAGGAGTTATTCCCAATGCATCGGGGCCGATGACTCTCTTCTGTGACAACACTGGAGCTATTGCCCTTGCCAAGGAGCCCAGGTTTCACAAGAAGACCAGGCACATCAAGCGTCGCTTCAACTCCATTCGTGAAAATGTTCAAAATGGAGACATAGATATTTGTAAAGTACATACGGATTTGAATGTCGCAGATCCGTTGACTAAACCTCTTCCACGGGCAAAACATGATCAACACCAGAACTCTATGGGTGTACGATTCATCACAATGTAACTAGATTATTGACTCTAGTGCAAGTGGGAGACTGTTGGAAATATGCCCTAGAGGCAATAATAAAATGGTTATTATTATATTTCCTTATTCATGATAATTGTCTATTGTTCATGCTATAATTGTGTTATCCGGAAACCGTAATACATATGTGAACACATAGACCATAACATGTCCCTAGTGTGCCTCTAGTTGACTAGCTCGTTGATCAATAGATGGTTACGGTTTCGTGACCATGGACATTGGATGTCATTGATAACGGGATCACATCATTAGGAGAATGATGTGATGGACAAGACCCAATCCTAAGCATAGCACTAGATCGTGTAGTTCGTTTGCTGAAGCTTTTCTAATGTCAAGTATCATTTCCTTCGACCATGAGATCGTGCAACTCCCGGATACCGTAGGAATGCTTTGGGTGTACCAAACGTCACAACGTAACCGGGTGGCTATAAAGGTGCACTACAGGTATCTCCGAAAGTGTCTGTTGGGTTACCTCGGATCGAGACGGGGATTTGTCACTCCGTATGATGGAGAGGTATCTCTGGGCCCACTCAGTAATGCATCAACATAATGAGCTCAATGTGACTAAGTAGTTAGTCACGGGATCATGCATTACGGAACGAGTAAAGTGACTTGCCGGTAACGAGATTGAACGAGGTATTGGGATACCGAGGACCGAATCTCGGGCATGTAACGTATCGATTGACAAAGGGAATTGTATACGGGATTGCTTGAATCCTCGACATCGTGGTTCATCTGATGAGGTCATCGTGGAACATGTGGGAGCCAACATGGGTATCCAGATCCCGCTGTTGGTTATTGGCTAGAGAGGTGTCTCGGTCATGTCTGCATGATTCCCGAACCCGTAGGGTCTACACACTTAAGGTTCGATGACGCTAGGGTTATAAGGAAGGTTTGTATGTGATTGCCGAATGTTGTTCGGAGTCCCGGATGAGATCTCGGACGTCACGAGGAGTTCCGGAATGGTCCGGAGGTAAAGATTTATATATGGGAAGTCACCATACGGTCACCGGAAATATTCAGGGGTATACCGGTATTGTACCGGGACCACCTGAGGGGTTCCGGGGGGCACCGGGATGGTCCACCTGCCCCGGAGGGCCTTATGGGCTGTAGGTGGAAGGGAACCAGCCCTAAGTGGGCTGGGCGCCAACCCCCCCAAGGGCCCATGCGCCTAGGGTTTGGGGGGAACCCTAAAGGGGGCGCCCCCCTTGCTTGGGGGGCAAGCCACCTCCCCCTGGCTGCCGCCCCTCCCACCAGATGGGATCTAAGGGGGCCGGCCCCCTCTCCCTTGCCCCTATATATAGTGGAGGGGTAGGAGGGCAGCCACACCTTTTGCCAAGGCGCAGCCCCTCCCCTCCCCATCACCTCTCCTCCTCCACGTGTGCTTGCCGAAGCCCTGCCGGAGAACTGTCACTCCACCACCACCACGCCGTCGTGCTGCTGTTGGAGCCTTCTTCCTCAACCTCTCCCTCCTCCTTGCTGGATCAAGGCATGGGAGACGTCATCGCTCCGTACGTGTGTTGAATGCGGAGGTGCCGTCCGTTCGGCGCTTGGATCATCGGTGATTTGGATCACGACGAGTACGACTCCATCAACCCCGTTCTCTTGAACACTTCCGCTCGCGATCTACAAGGGTATGTAGATGCACTCCTCCCCTCTCGTTGCTAGTAAACTCCATAGATTGATCTTGGTGATGCGTAGAAATTTATTAATTTCTGCAACGATCCCCAACAGCCGCTGCCTCGTGGCTCTTCTGACTTGCACTCCAAGTCCCCTGGGTGTCTTCTGGTCCAAGAAAAATCATTGTGAAGCTTTATTCCGTTTGGACTCCGCTTAGTATTCCTTTTCTGCGAAGCTCAAAAACAAGGAAAAAAACAAAAACTGGCACTGGGCTCTAGGTTAATAAGTTAGTCCCAAAATTAATATAAAATAGCATATTAATGCATATAAAACATCCAAAAGAGATAATATAATAGCATGGAACAATCAGAAATTATATATACGTTGGAGACGTATCAAGCATCCCCAATCTTAATTCCTGCTCGTCCTCGAGTAGGTAAATGATAAAAACAGAATTTTTGATGTGCAATGCTACCTAACATATTTATACATGTAATTTTCTTTATTGTGGCATGAATGTTCAGATCCATAAGATCCAAAACAAAAGTTTAATATTGACGTAAAAACGATAATACTTCAAGGATGCTAATAAAGCAATCATGTCTTCTCAAAATAACATGGCCAAAGAAAGCTATCCCTACAAAATCGTATAGTCTGGCTATGCTCCGTCTTCATCACACAATATATTCAAATCATGCACAACCCCGATGACAAGACAAGCAATTGTTTCATACTTTTGATGTTCTCAAACCTTTTTCAACTTTCACGCAATAGATGAGCGTGAGCCATGGACATAGCACTATAGGTGGAATAGAATATGTTTGTTGTGGAGAAGACAAAAAGGAGATAGTCTCACATCAAATAGGTGTACCAATGGGCCATGGAGATGCCCATCAATAGATATCAATGTGAGTGAGTAGGGATTGCCATGCAACGGATGCACTAGAGCTGTAAGTTTTAAAAGCTCAAAAAGAAACTAAGTGGGTGTGCATCCAACTTGCTTGCTCATGAAGACCTAGGGCAATTTGAGGAAGCCCATCATTGGAATATACAAGCCAAGTTCTATAATGAAAAATTCCCACCAATATATGAAAGTGACAACATAGGAGACTCTCTATCATGAAGGTCATGGTGCTACTTTGAAGAACAAGTGTGGAAAAAGCATAGTAACATTGCCCCTTCTCTCTTTTCTCTCATTTTTTCCGTGTGGGCTTCTTTGGACTCTTCTATTTTTTTCTAAAGTCAGGAGACTCATCCCAACTTGTGAGGGGATCATAGATTCCATCATCCTTTCCTCACAAGGGCCAATGCTCTAATAATGATGATCATCACACTTTTATTTACATACAACTCAAGAATTACAACTTGATACTTAGAACAAAATATGACTCTATATGAACGCTTCCGGTGGTGTACTGAGATGTGCAATGACTCAAGACTGACATGTATAAAAATTATGAACGATGGCTTTGCCACAAATACTATGTCAACTACTTGATCATGCAAAGCAATATGACAATGATGAAGCGTGTCATAATAAATGGAACGGTGGAAGTTGCATTGCAATATATCTCGGAATGGCTATGGAAATGCCGTAATAGGTAGGTATGGTGGCTTTTTTGAGGAAGGTATATGGTGGGTGTATGCTACCGGCGAAAGTTGTGTGGTACTAGAGAGGCTAGCAATGGTGGAATGGAGAGAGTGAGTATAATCCATGGACTCAACATTAGTCATAAAGAACTCACATACTTATTGCAAAAATATATTATTCATTGAAACAAAGTACTACGCGCATGCTCCTAGGGGGATAGATTGGTAGGAAAAGACCATCGCTGGTCCCCGACCGCCACTCATAAGGAAGACAATCAATAAATAAATCATGTTCCGACTACATCACATAACGGTTCACCATACGTGCATGCTACGAGAATCACAAACTTCAATACCAGTATTTCTACAATCCACAATTACTCACTAGCATGACTCTAATATCACGATCCTCATATCTCAAAACAATCATAAGGAATCAAACTTCTCATAGTATTCAATGCACTTTATATGAATTTTTTTATTATATCCCTCTTGGATGCCCATCATATTAGGACTAAATTCATAGCCAAAGCAAATTACCATGTTGTTTAGAAAGACTCTTAAAATAATTTAAGTGAAGCATGAAAGTTCAACAATTTCTATAAAATAAAACCACCGCCGTGCTCTAAAAAGATATAAGTGAAGTACTAGAGCAAAATTGCCTAGCTCAAAAGATATAAGTGAAGCACATATTGTATTCTATTAAATCACGATTCATGCGTGTCCCTCTCAAAAGGTGTGTACATCAAGGATGATAGTGGCAAACTAAAAAGTAAAGACTCATATAATACACGACGCTCCAAGCAAAACACATATCATGTGGTGAATAAAAATATAGCCTCAAGTAAAGTTACCGATAGACGAAGACGAAAGAGGGGATGCCATCCGGGGCATCCCCAAGCTTAGGCTCTTGGTTGTCCTTTAATATTACCTTGGGGTGCCTTGGGCATCCCCAAGCTTAGGCTCTTGCCACTCCTTATTCAATAGTCCATCAAATCTTTACCCAAAACTTGAAAACATCACAACACAAAACTCAACAAAAAATCTCATGAGATCCGTTAGTATAAGAAAATAAAATCACCACTTTTGTTACAGTTGTGAACTCATTCTTTATTTATATTGGTGTAATATATATTGTATTCCAACTTCTCCATGGTTCATGCCTCCCAATACTACCCATAGATTCATCAAAATAACCAAACAGTACATAGAAAACAGAATCTGTCAAAAACAGAACAGTCTGTAGCAATCTGAATACTTCGAATACTTCTGTAAATCCAAAATTTCTGAAAAATTAGGACAACAGAGGCAATTTGTATATCAATCTTCTGCACAAAGAATCAATATTTTATCATGCTTCTTTTAAAATGAGAATTATTTTACTGGGCGCAAAAGTATCTATTTTTCAGCAAGATCAAATCAACTATCACCGTAAGCTATCCCAAAGGTCTTACTTGGCACAAACACTAATTAAAACACAAAAACACATCTATCCAGAAGCTAGATGAATTATTTGTTGAAAACAGAACCAAGAAAGCAAGAACAAAAATAAAATTGGGTTGCCTCCCAACAAGCGCTATTGTTTAACGCCCTTAGCTAGGCATAAAAACATAGATCTAGGTATTGTTATATTTGGTATGCAATCCATAAGTAACTCTCATAATAGATTCATATGGCAACTTAATTTTCTTCCTAGGATAGTGTTCCATGCCCTTCCTTAACAGAAATTGAAATCTAATGTTTCCTTCTTTCATATCAATAATTGCAGCAATCGTTCTAAGGAAAGGTCTACCAGGAATAATAGGACATGTAGGATTGCAATCTATATCAAGCACAATGAAATCTACGGGCACATAATTCCTATTTCCAACAGTAAGAACATTGTTAAACCTTACCATAGGTTTCTTAATAGTGGAATCCGCAAGATGCAAATTTAAAGAACAATCATCAAATTCACGGAAACCTAACATATCACATAAAGTTTTTGGAATCATGGAAACGCTAGGACCAAAATCACAAAAAGCATGACACTCATAATCTTTAATATTAATCTTAATAGTAGGTTCCCACTCATCATAAAGTTTTCTAGGGACAGAAACTTCCAATTCAAGCTTTTCTTCAAAGGATTTCATCATATCATCAACGATATGTTTAGTGAAAGCCTTATTTTCATTATAAGCATGAGGAAATACAACATGGATTGCAACAAGGAAATACAATCTATTAAAGAACAATTATCATAATTAAATTCCATGAAATCCAAAAGAGAGGGTTCATCGCTACTTAAAGTGTTAACCTCTCCAATCCTCCTTTTATCAATTTTTGCATCAATATCTATAAACTCCAAATCATTGGGACGCCTTTTAACCAAAGTTGACTCATCTCCAGTCCCATATTTATCAAGATTTATATTGGAAAGCAAAGATTCAATAGGAGTCACATCAATCACTTTGAGATCTTCATCATTATTTTCACAAAACTCCGGTTTAGCGGCCATCTTATTTACCAAAGTGGTTTTTTATCGGAAATTTGGCCAAGTAAATTTTCAAGATGAGCAAATTGAGATTTAAGACCATAAAATTCATTAGACATATCATCGAGCTCTTTATTCATATACTCCATAAAAGTGTTCTGCTCCTTGAGCTCGTTCCTAAAGAAACTATTATGCTCAAATTGTAAGGACATGAAGCTTCTAGTATTATTTTCAATTTATTCCAGCTTCCTATAGTAAGGATCAGAGTTCTTGGGTGGAGCCATAAAGGAAAACTAATGCGCGAGAAAACAAAAGGCAAACAGGAAGACAAACGGAAGAAGGACGAAAAATGGCAAATCATTTCAAAAATCTTTTTGAAGTGGGGGAGAGGAAAACGAGAGGCAAATGGCGAATAATGTAATGCAAGAGATGAGAGTTGAGAGCTTTATGATGGGTACTTGGTAGGCTTGATGTAGATCTCCTTAGAAACGTTACCAGAAATAGGCAAGTTGACAGGAGACTAATCTTGATTTTACGTAAATCTCCCCGGCAACGGCGCCAGAAATTCTTCCTGCTCCTTCTTGAGCTTGCGTTGGTTTTTTCCTTCAAGTGGAAAGGGTGATGCAACACAGTAGATATAAGTATTTCCCTTAGTTAAGAACCAAGGTATCAATCAATTAGGGGAAGAATGCGCAAATCACCAATACCTGCACAAACAATCAAACACTTGCACCCAACGCGATAAAGGGGTTGTCAATCCCTTCGCGATCACTTGCAAAGGTGAGATCTGATAGAGATAGATAAATAAAAGATAAAATATTTTTGGTTTTTTGGTTTATAGATCTGAAAATAGAAGATTGCAACATAGTAGATCAGAAACTAATATGACGTAATATAGACCCGGGGGCCATAGGTTACACTAGAGGCTTCTCTCTTGAAGGCAAATAAAAGGGTGGGTGAACAAATTACTGTCGAGCAATTGATAGAAAAGCGCAAAGTTATGATCATATCCAAGGCAATGATTATGCAATATAGGCATCATGTCCGTGTCAATTAGACCGACTCCTGCCTGCATCTACTACTATTACTCCACACATCGACCGGTATCCAGCATGCATCTAGAGTATTAAGTTCATAAAAAACGGAGTATCGCCTTAAGTAAGACGACATGATGTAGAGGAATAAACTCATGCAATATGATGTAAACGCCATCTTTTTATCCTTGATGGTAACAATTCAATATGTGTCCCGCTACCCCTACTTTGTGACTGGGTGAAATCACGTAAGATTGAAGCCAAAGCTAAGCACCTCTCCCATTGCAATAGAAACCAATCTAGCTGGCCAAACCAAACCGATAATTCGAAGAGCAATACAAAGATATAAAATCATGCATATAAGAATTCAGAGAAGATTCAAATAATTTTCATAGATAAGCTGATCATAAATCCACAATTCATAGGATCTCGACAAGCACACCGCAAAAGAAGATTACATCGGATAGATCTCCAAGAACATCGAGGAGAACATGGTATTGAGAATAAAAGAGAGAGAAGAAGCCATCTAGCTACTAGCTATGGACCCGTAGGTCTGTGGTATACTACTCATGCTTCATCGGAAGGGCAATAGAGTTGATGTAGATGCCCTCTGTGATCGAATCCCCCTCCGGCAGGATGCGGGAAAAGGCCCCAAGATGGGATCTCACAGGAATAGAAGGTTGCGGCGGTGGAAATGTGTTTTCGTGGACGCTTCTGGTGGTTCTGGAACATGTGTGAATATATAGGAGGAAGAGCTAGGTCAAGGGGTCACCGAGGGGACCACAATGTAGCCCCACCTAGGGCGCGCCCTCCACCCTTGCCACCACCTCGTGGCTCTTCTGACTTGCACTCCAAGTCCCCTGGGTGTCTTCTGGTCCAAGAAAAATCATCGTGAAGTTTTATTCCCTTTGGACTCCGTTTAGTATTCTTTTCCGCGAAGCTCAAAAACAAGGAAAAAAACAGAAACTGGCACTGGGCTCTAGGTTAATAAGTTAGTCCCAAAAATAATATAAAATAGCATATTAATGCATATAAAATATCCAAAACAGATAATATAATAGCATGGAACAATAAAAAATTATAGATACGTTGGAGACGTATCAAAAGGTGGTGCATTAGGTATTCAAAACATCACAACCACACACCTCTCCATATATATGTTCTGGCACACATGCAAGCAATGGTGGTTGTCCTGGGGCACTAACTCACATGGTTGCCCGCTTGGTCCATCACTTTCACCAACAACGAGAGAAGTTAATTATTTTGACTTATGAGGGGATAAATTTTTTTCTTGTGTCGCGATATAGGTGAGATTACATATGTAATAGCGCATGTGTACACATGAATCCATCCCGCTGGATCGAAGGGGGGGCGAGCACACGACACGTCATCAACCTCTTGCCCTGTCTAGGGACCTGTGCAATTTGGAACGCATGCACCACATCAATGTTGTGCATTAGGTATTAATTCAACACATATGCATGCATCATGCACCTCCATAAATATGTTTGGGACACATGTCGGATTTCGGGTTCCGGCAAAACCCTCGAGGTTCGAACACTGGGGTGCGCACGAAGATCTCTCCCTTCCCTATCTCACTCACTTCCCACGATGTCACATCCCTAGAATGTTGGTTGTAATCAGTTACATGAGTGAGCATCTTGCATCATGTCTATTTTCTGAAAGTTGAATTGAGGTTAGTTGAAACCCTCAGAAACATGTTCAGAAATAATCAACATTAAAGTCTCATCAAAGAAGCCCAAGAAAATGTTCCTGTTAAACCTTGAAAAATATTGGAAAGAATGAAATTCAAACCAATATTTTTGGAGGCATAAAATATTTTATTTTGGGCCTGTGAGTTAAATCATAATGTATTTGAATTGTCTTTATTTCTGTTATAAAAGAAATACATGTCCAATAATTTTGGAAATTATTGTGGGGCTCTGGAATAATACCACTAGTCCATATACAATAATTTACAGAAGTAAATAAATTGGTTTAGTACTCCTACTAAATCAAAAACAGACAGCAGATAAAACAAAAACAAAAAGAAAGGAAAAGGAGAGTACCTGAGCCACTTACCTAGCCTGCACTACGTTGGCCCAACACTGTTGGCCCAGCCCATCTCTCCCTTGTCTTCTTCCAGATCACGCCAGAAGGACTAGAGCGCGCGTGGCCGACGCCCGCCGGCACGCGCCCGGCCACCTCCATCCTGCCTGCTCGCCTTGGACGGCTCTGGACGATGCCACGCGACCCCCCGACCCTTCTCTCACTCTCCTCACTCTTCCCCCCTCCTCTACTCTCTCCCCGCACACGCCCGAGCGGAGCTCATCGCCGCCGATCGCTGTTGCCGTGTCCACCGCCAACCCCTCACCTCGTAGTTGCTTCCAGAAGAACCGCCGTGATGCCCCCGTCCTTCCTGCCGAGCCACGCGAGCCGGGGAGCTCTGCATCGCCTCCACGCCATCGTCTTCAACCTCGGGCGCCGCCAATTGCCGACTCCGATTCGCCGTCCTTAGCGCCTCCCCGAGCCTTCCGAGACCGTCTTCTACCCCGCTGTGAGCTCCCGAGCATTTCGCCCTTCTCCCCGCAGTGAATCTCTTCCCCTAACCAGCCTAGCCACCGGAGCCGAGAGCCCCGTACCGCCGGCCATGGCGCCGTCGCGGCTACAGGCACCGTAGTTTGGACCTAAGCATGTAAGCATGCTCGGGATGATCTCAGGGGACTAAAACACCCCCTAGCTATCCTTCCCGTGCCCCGTAGTGGTCGCCCACGCCATCACCGAACTTCGGCCGCCGCCTAGCTCCTCGCCGTCCCCTAGCTCCTCGCCGCTACCTACTTCCGCCATACCAGCCTTCGGCGTCCGCCCTGCTAGATGCGCCGCACTCACCGCTGCAATTAGACGCAACCGGCGAGGCAAATGGTCACCCGTAGCTCAATCCCGCAGCGTCTCCGTCGTCGGTTTTGGTCGCCGCCAGCCGAACTCCGGCGATGTCGACGTGGCCCATCATTAGCCACTAATGACCCTGCTAATTAACCCCCTGACCCACTTACATAAGGGCCCCATGCCCTTAATTAACAATAGTTTAGTTTCTGATTAGTTCTAACTAATAACAGTGGCCCCACAAGTCAGAGTTGACGTGCTGACGTGGCTGTTCACCGGACACACCTGTCCGTGTCACTAATGACGCCGGGTCACTGACCAGTGGACCCCATTGGTCAGGTTTGACCTGGGCTGGCGCCGTTGACGCACTGACGTCAGCATGATGTCATGCTGACGCAGTAATGATTTTCTGGTTTTAAAATAATCCAGGAAATTCCAAAAAATGCCGAAAACTTCTAAAATTCATAGAAAATTATCTATAACTCCAAATAAGATAAATTATATATGAAAAATGATCAGAAAAATCAAATCTATCCATCTGTAACATTTTCAGGCATGTTAGAACAACTTATAGCTACTGTTTAGGACAAATCATGTAAATGGCAGTTGATTTTTCACATATGGAGTTTGAATTTGAATCTTGGATTCAAACCAACCTCATTCAACCTGTTGCTAGTTGCATTAGCTCAAATCACAGCATATTGACATGTCATGATCATGCATCATATTATGCATTACATTGATTGTGTTCTTCCTTGTTTGCCGGTGTTTGTCCTCTCTCGATAGACGTGGTTCTAACGATGTGATCGATGACACCGATGAAGAACTATACTATCTTCAGAAGTGTCAGGTAAGCAAAACCCCCTTGTTCATTCCGATACAATCCCAGTCTCTCACTCCTGCTCTCTTTTACTGCATTAGGACAACAATGTTTCAACTATTACATGCTGCGGTAGTTCAACCCCTTTTCCTCTGCATGACCTGTCATTGCCATAGTAAATAGATGAAACCCACTAGCATGAGAAGAGTCGTTTGAGCCCTGATGTGCCTACTCATTCATGCTTGTTTGTCATGCCTGCTATTGCTTAGAGTTGTGTCAGGTCTGATTCATCGGTGGTGAATTGGAAAGTTGTGAACATGTCCTACTGTTGAGAGCTAAGTGTGTGAACACGATTTGGTAAAGGTAGCGGTGAGAGGCCATGTAGGAGAACATGGTGGGTTGTCTCATTGAAACCGTCCCCAGGAACTGAGTTCTGTGTTTGTGATCCATGAACAGCTACTCCCACACATTGGGCTCCGGGCACTCCAATCTCTCTCGACTTATTAATCAACCTGATCTCTGTCCAGGAGTTGCAACTAGTTTCTGGTGTTTGTAGGTAGTGTTAGTAGTCTACCAAGTGGCACCCGGTACAGGTGGGCTTGGGACAGACTAAGCAAAGTGGCACGGTGTACCAAGCATAGAACCATCCGTCGAGGTGGGCTTGGGAACCCTGCACACATCGTTTGGGGCCGTGAGCGACACCCCGGCCGGATCTCCTTGCGGATAGAACCCGAATAGGCGATAAACCTGGATTAGGGACTTGTGTGGTTAGTCAGGTCGTGGCCGACTCCCTCGCCAGGCTTCCGCTGGAAGGTTGTTGAGATAACGACGTGTACATGGTGGTAAGTGCGAGAGCGTGTGTGAAGAAGTACACCCCGGCAGGGGTAACATAATCTATTTGAATAGCTGTGTCCGCAGTAAAGGACTTCTGGGTTGCCTGTAGAGTTCATAGACAAGTGAAAGTGGATACTCTAAAACTCGCAAGATAAGCGTGAGTGCTATTGATGGCGTTCTTGTAGGGAGACGGGAGCGGATCCATAGTGGTGTATTGTTATGGTGAATATGTGGACTCGTGTGCGCCACCCCAAAAGAGATACTTGCAGTCGTAGTTTAGGATAGCCACCGAGTCAAAGCTGGCTTGCTGCAGTCAAACTCCACCACCCCCTTTATTGATACCAATGCATATGTAGCTAGTTCTGATGTAAGTCTTGTTGGGTACATTCATACTCACATTTGTTTATTCTATGTTTTGCAGAGAGACTTCAGTCTCACTAGTAGTTCCGCGTGGACTTCGACGTTTAGCTTGTTACCTCAGCTACGATCTTGTACCCTTGGGAGGGTCTTGTAGATAGTCAGGCTTCTCAGCCTTTTTGTACTTGTCTGTACTCAGACAAGTTAAGCTTCCGCATGTGCTCATTGCTTGTATGACTTGAATGCTGGGTCATGAGACCCATGTTTGTAATATCTGACTCTTCAGAGTCTTATGAATAAATACTTTGAGTCATAGAGTTTTGTTGTGATGCCATGTTGTATTTACACATATCGAGCATATTGTGTGTATGATTGAAATGCTTGGTATGTGTGGTATCCGACAACCTAGTTGTCTCTCCTTGGTAGCCTCTCTTATGGGGAAATGTAGTCTAGTGCTTCCACTGAGCCATGGTAGTCTGTTACAGCCCGGTTTACCGAAGTCCTGTTAGCCCAGTTGCTACTGCTCCGGAACACTTAGACTGGCCGGCATGTGTCCTTCTTCGATCCTATGTCTGTCTCTTCGGGGAAATGTCACGTGGTGTCTTCGGAGTCCTGTTAGCCTGCTACAGCCCGGATTCCCGGAGTCCTACTAGCCTAGTTGCTACAGCCCGAATTCACTCGCTGATGACCGGCACGTTCATTGATGGGTCATGTATGCATGTCCCTGTAAGTTAGTGCCACTTTGGGTTCACGACTAGTCATGTCGACCCGGGTTCTCTGTCATATGGATGTTAGCGACACTATCATATACGTGAGCCAAAAGGCGCAAATGGTCCCTGGCCAGGTAAGGTGGCACCCGTGGGAATACCGTGCGTGAGGCCGCAAAGTGATATGATGTGTTACATGCTAGATCGATGTGGCTTAGGATCGGGGTCCTGACAGCTTTGGTATCAGAGCCTGACTGCCTGTAGGATTACCAAGCCAAACTGGTCAAAGTTGAGTCTAGAAATGCTTTAGTTATATAAGGGAATTGATTGTGGAAGGGAATGTAAGGCTCTTTTTACTCCTTTACCTTATGCCCTTCTGATCTGAGTCAACCACTTCTTTTCTGCGGGGATTAAGAACTAGGCTTCTCATCTTTCTATCAGGATCACGAATTACTAATCCGTAGACTTATAGGATTGATGGTTTCAAGCCCTAGTTCAGTTCCTACTACTTCCGTGTGTTGTTAGTTAATCTCAAAACCTTTATATTTTGATGTTGAGAGGTTATGCCCCCATTTTGCCAGATGTCTCAATTTTGTTTGAGCATTTACAACCGTTATGATGTCCGAGTCATCCCAGGTTTCTTACTAGTCTGATGCATTTGCAAATCCCTTCCTCTCGTTCTCGATGTCCCTTTGGGCCAGATTAAGCACACTAATCGGTGTCTTGAAGTACTTCATTGCCTCGACATATATGTTGGAGCTATCATTATAACCCTAGGTGTCTTGGAGAACCACCCAGTAATCTAGCTCTGATTTGTATTCCCAGTGTGATGATTCTGGCCATCATTCTCGAAAGCATCCCGTGATGCCACTTAGTTAGTAGGCATTCTATTCCCGGGTTCTTGAACCCGAGATTCACCTTACTTACTTCATGTTGATAGTGTTTGCTAGTTCCTTTAGGATATTAGTAACCTTTGTGATAGTCCTCGAGGTCCGTGGTATTCTCTTCTTCCAAATACCATGAACTGCTTATAGCAGAAGTTCCTGAACCAAAGGATCACAACCAGAGTGCTCTTGATGAGTTCTCCATTCTACATTGTGACTCTGCCAGTTCTACCTTTCTGCATGGGTTATCCGGAAGAAATGTTGAGCTTTGCTCGACATATTAATCTATGCATCCACAACTCAGAAAGATATATGTCCCTTTGAGTTGTCCCTCTTTACTTGTTATCTGATCTTTGACTATCAATTGAGAGTCAAGAGCATGTGTGCGTTCATGTTCATCGATGCCTTTTACTCTTGTAGTCCGTCAAGCCATTCTATTCCGGCATGACTAGGAGAAACAAACTCCGGTACCTTATCCATTTCTAGGATTGGGTCGAATCAGTTGTATTCCACAGATCAAAATGCCAATCCAACTTTTGTTCTGTTCTACCTTGGAGTGTCACCCTCTTTCATATCATGATTGACAGGAGAATTGCACAATATCTCATGAATTCTTGACACAATGATACTTCTTGCCATCATTGTTCATTCCTCGGTTCTTGTGTTATTGTAACCGGAATGCCGAGAAGTGAATCATGAAGTGTGAAAGAAATACTCTTAGCAACTTCGTTGCTTGGTAGTTAATGGACAATATTCTCATTCCTAGCATGTTGGTTATTGAATCATCATCCTATGATTGATCGTGCCACCTAGTCCTTATTTCCGGCGCACTCTTCGATCAATGAGTTAGGATTGTGTCAATCCCTCGCTCTTTTGATCATATCATCTTGCCTCGAAAGCAAGATTGCTCCCGAGCTTAATAACATTTTCATGATTTTCCGAATGTCTTCTCGGAAGTGTTACCAGGTTGTCACCTGACCGCTATGTTGAGTTCGTGATCAAGTTGGTTTCTTGTAACCACCCCTTCTCCAAGAATCTTTGTTGGATACCCCTGAGCTAGTTGGTTAAGCCAAACAACAACTTGGAGAGTTGGAAGATGAAAGCTTGTCCGACTTAGTTCATCGCTAAGGGATATCCTTGTGTGTGTGTTGAAGAAAGATGATGTCTTCATCAATTGATCCTCGTGATCAGTTGTTGAACCTATCTTCTTGTCCAAACCTTGATTTGAGTGTGGGCTATCATCAAATCAAGTTAGAACCAACGATATTCGTAATGTTGTCTTACTCGTGGTTGATCTATCGAGCATACACCATTACATCCTTCGGTCTGACCAATGCTATCACCGTGTTCACTTAATTGTGGAACTACATCTATATGGAAGCCCGGATGAATTGTTGTTGAGCCCATCGACAACATCCTTATCCTCTCCATGATTTTGTTGAACATTAAGCTAGTGTTGGAAATTTTTGAAAGCATTTCTTCATGCTAGATCATGAAGCATATGTTGGATGAAAGGAGCGACTTCCTCTAATTCATGTGCATTTGATGCAAGTTGTCGCCGTGAATTCGAGAGAGCTTGTTTTTGCCCCTCCGGAATCATTCCAAGTCATTCAAGCACATGTGCGAAGTATTATGTGGTTTGGAGACTTGCAACCTTCATCCCATATGTATTCCCTAGCATCCCAAGCCACTGATTGATTTGTTCAAGGAAAAGGAGTTGTTGTGCGGATACTAGTTCATGCACAAGACTTCGATATCGTCGATGATGGTTCCCCACCTGAACTTGGTAGTGTTTTATTATAAGACTACTACGTGGTCATGCCTGTCTGGGAGTGTGTTCAAATGTATGTAGCAGAACCAGCTCATGTTTTGGAGCTTACTACCATAGTTCATTTCCCGAGAATCTCGCAACATCATCTCGTAGATTTGTGTTGCAACCTTTCCTTTTCCAGACATGTTGTCTGAAATATCCCGTTACCAACCAGATCTGAACATCCCAACATTTGCATTTTGTTCCCAGCTTACACCACCGTTGTGCCAAATTCCATGGGCTGCTTTTCTCAGCAGTTGTTGTCCAAGGTCATCTTCGAAAGTGGGCTTACCATGGGTCCAACAAGGTAGTCCACATCATCCATCCTAGTTTGAGTATGCCATTCTTTCGAGCTCCCTCAAACGATCGATTGTGATTTGCCTTAGGCTGGTATAAAGAGTTTCAATGATCTCTGAATCAAAAAGTAACTCTTTTTGCCACTTAAGGGAATATTTCCATGAGTCACCTCTCCCAAGGTGCCCCGTTATGGGATCATGGTAATTGTTTCCTCGCTACTTTGAAACCTTCGTCAAATTGTTTCTTCCGTCCCTCCTGATGCATGTTTTGCCTCTCAGCTCCAGAGATGTTTCTACGTCTCATTCCGTGAGTTGATCTTGTGATCATTGAGATGATCCTAAGTTGCTCGAACCTCAAGAAGATCGATTCCTCTAAAATTCTCCCTTTCCTCTCATTGTCATGTTGGATGAAGTTCTCAAAGCAAGACGTCGAGATCAATGATGCAATGAATCAACATCTTCGAGAAGGATAGTTGGATATTGGAAATCATGTTATTAGCTTGTGTCCCTCTGTCTTCTTACCTCACGACTTGAATCTCGGGACGAGATTCTTGTTTAGTGGGGGTGAGTTGTCACATCCCTAGAATGTTGGTTGTAATCAGTTACATGAGTGAGCATCTTGCATCATGTCTATTTTCTGAAAGTTGAATTGAGGTTAGTTGAAACCCTCAGAAACAAGTTCAGAAATAATCAACATTAAAATCTCATCAAAGAAGCCCTAGAAAATGTTCCTGTTAAACCATGAAAAATATTGGCAAGAATAAAATTTAAACCAATATTGTTGGAGGCATAAAAAATATTTATTTTGGGCCTTTGAGTTAAATCACAATGTATTTGAATTAGCTTTATTTATGTTATAAAAGAAATACATGTCCAATAATTTTGGAAATTATTGTGGGGCTCTGGAATAATACCACTAGTCCATATACAATAATTTACAGAAGTAAATAAATTGGTTTAGTACTCCTACTAAATCAAAAACAGTCAGCAGATAAAACAAAAACAGAAAGAAAGGAAAAGGAGAGTACCTGAGCCACTTACTTGGCCTGCACTGCGTTGGCCCAACACTGTTGGCCCAGCCCATCTCTCTCCCTTGTCTTCTTCCAGCTCACGCCAGAAGGACTGGAGCGCGCATGGCCGACGCCCGCCGGCACGCGCCCGGCCACCTCCAGCCTGCCTGCTCGCCCTGGACGGCTCTGGATAATGCCACGCGACCCCCCGACCCTTCTCTCACTCTCCTCGCTCTTCCCCCCTCGTCTGCTCTCTCCCCGCACGCGCTCGAGCGGAGCTCGTCGCGGCCGACCACTGTTGTCGCGTCCACCGCCAACCCCTCACCTCGTAGTTTCTTCCAGAAGAACCGTCGTGATGCCCCCGTCCTGCCTGCCGAGCCACACGAGCCAGGGAGCTCTGCATCGCCTCCACACCATCGTCTTCAACCTCGGGCACCGCCAATTGCCGACTCCGATTTGCCGTCCTCAGCGCCTCCTCGAGCCTTCCGAGACCATCTTCTACCATGCTGTGAGCTCTCGAGCATTTCCCCCTTCTCCCCGCAGTGAATCCTTCCCCTAACCAGCCTAGCCACCGGAGCCGAGAGCCCCGTGCCGCCGGCCCTAGTGCCTCACGGCTACAGGCACCGTAGTTTGAACCTGAGCATGTAATCGTGCTCGGGATGATCTCAGGGGACTAAAACACCCCTAGCTATCCTTCCCGTGCCCCGTAGTGGTCGCCCACGCCATCACCCAACTCCGGCCGCCGCCTACTTCTGCAATACCAGCCTACGGCGTCCGCCCTGCTAGATGCGCCGCACTTACCGCTGCCATTAGACGCAACCGGCGAGGCAAATGGTCGCCTGTAGCTCCATCCCGCAGCGTCTCCGTCGTCGGTTTTGGTCGCCGCCGGCTGAACTCCGGCGATGCTGATGTGGCCCATCATTAGCCACTAATGACCCTGCTAATTAACCCCCTGACCCACTTACATAAGGGCCCCACGCCCTTAATTAACAATAGTTCGGTTTCTGATTAGTTTTTAACTAATAACAGTGGCCCCACAAGTCAGAGTTGACGTGCTGACGTGGCCGTTGACCGGACCCACCTGTCCGTGTCACTGATG
This sequence comes from Triticum aestivum, assembly GCF_018294505.1. Lineage (NCBI taxonomy): Eukaryota > Viridiplantae > Streptophyta > Magnoliopsida > Poales > Poaceae > Triticum > Triticum aestivum. The sequence goes on from NC_057805.1 coordinate 283,764,534, forward strand.
ACGCCGGGGCACTGACCAGTGGACCCCACTGGTCAGGTTTGACCTGGGCTGGTGCCGTTAACCTGCTGACGTCAGTATGATATCATGCTGATGGAGTAATGATTTTCTGGTCTTAAAATAATCCAGGAAATTCCAGAAAATGCCAAAACTTCGAAAATTCATAGAAAATTATCTATAACTCCAAATAAGATAAGTTATATATGAAAAATGATCAGAAAAATCCAATCTATCCATCTGTACCATTTTCAGGCATGTTGGAACAACTTATAGCTACTGTTTAGGACAAATCATGTAAATGGCATTTGAATTTCCACATATGGAGTTTGAATTTGAATCTTGGATTCAAACCAACCTCATTTAACCTGTTGCTAGTTGCATTAGCTCAAATCACAGCATATTGACATGTCATGATCATGCGTCATATTGTGCATTGCATTGATTGTGTTCTTCCTTGTTTGCCGGTGTTTGTCCCCTCTCGATAGACGTGGTTCCGACGATGTGATCGATGACACCGATGAAGAACTACACTATCTTCAGTAGTGCCAGGCAAGCAAAACCCCCTTGTTCATTCTGATACAATCCCACTCTCTCACTCCTGCTCTCTTTTACTGCATTAGGACAACAACGTTTCAACGGTTACATGCTGCGGTACTTGAACCCCTTTTCCTCTGCATGACCTGTCATAGCCACAGTAAATAGATGAAACCCACTATCATGAGTAGGAGTTGTTTGAGCCCTGATGTTGTGACACCCAAGTTTTTATTTGGATTTTTCAAAAGATTTTATTTGACTTGAGGGGAGTGATTTAAATTTTTCTTCAAGAGAACTCTCCCTCTCATATATTTTTCTTTATGGCAAAAGTTTTGTTTGGATTCACCCAAGATCTGCCTTTGGTCTTGGAAGTTCTTGCTTTTCATTTGGACTCAAGACAAAATGTTTTTCATTTGGGAAAATAACTTTTGAAAATCTTTTTGAATTTGCACTATGGCTTTTGGAAAGTCCTTTGCCACTTTCAACAATTTCCTTCTTGCCATGGCATTAGTGCAAATCCTCTCTCCTAACGACTTCCTCACCTTTGGATCATGATTTGCATCAAATCCAGCAAGTTGAACCTCCCCATGTGATTATTTCCATTCAAATTCTATTCAAATAAATTTCTGCCTTCTTTTCTAGCACTTGGAGATTTACAAAGGAACTCCCCTTTCTGTCTTGATTTTTGCCACCAAACCTTTTTCCCCTCCTAGTCCTTTGAACCCTCAACCTAGAACCATGAAGATCCACTGGTCTTCAGTTCAAAATTTTCAAACTACACCTGCTGGAAGTTTGGACCAGATTTGACAAATTTGGTGAAATTCATTCAAAACCTTCTCCAAAAATTCCAAGTAAAATCAGGCAGCCCCTGGGTGCTTTGAGTGGTCATCTCACCAAGTTACAGCTCCAGAAAAATTTATCTCATAGCCAAAACCTTCTGTCGAACACCTGCAGTGCACTGTCTATGTCAAGTTCAGAAAGTTCAGAGAACACTGCAGTGGCTTGCTGTCGTTTTCTTCAGAGAAGGATGTCGATCTCGCCAGTACCACCGCGTCGCCTTGCTCCTCGTCCCCGCCCTCTTGTTCCTACACCGCACGAACGCCTGGCACCTTGCGGGCGTCGGCGACGAGCAGCAGAAGGTGCGCCGCCCCGTGACCGACGCTGGCGGCGGCTTTGCGGGCGCCAGCGGGAGACACGGCGCCGACGACGCCACCCAGCGCCGCCCAAACCACTGGAGCCCGCCGCGTGGCCTTCCACTCCCCCGAATACGCTGCCGCTCTCGTCGTGAACCGCAGCGCGCGGAGCGCGCTCTCTGCCGCCGTTGAGCCCGTGCGGTCACCTCACTGTGGACCGACGCCATTACGCCAAGACCATCTCCATTTAGCTGTGAAACGACTCCAGTAACCTCCACTGATGCTGCCTGGCCGCTCAAACCACCTGCCAATCCACTGCTCCGCCGTAATCGCTCGCCGGAGATTCTCCGTTCACGGCCACCACGTCGATCTGCCTATAAATAGAGGCCCCGAGCTTCAACTCGAGCACCCACCATCCCTGCACTCCCCCTAGAGCAAGCCTAGCCGCTGGTAGAGCCCCGAGGAGATCTCCTTCCTCGACTCCGGCCGCCGCGACCCACCACGGGATCCAGCCCGATTCGCCCCCGTGTGCGCTCCTACGCCTCCATTCTCTTGCCAGTAGCTTCACCTTGCATCCCTCGTTCTGACCCGCGCCTCAATTCGTAGTTTGCAGCCCTCCACCGGAGTTCCCCATCCTCACCCGAGCCGCCGTCCGCCGGAGATAGTGTCGCCGTCGACGTGGTGCTCCCCGTTGGACGAGTCCACCACCCACTGACGCGGAAGAAGACGCTGAAGCTCTTGGTACCCTCTGTTTCTCCTAACTCGCCGTGGTTCGACGCCGGCGTCCATCGCAGTCTTCGGGCGCTGGCGAGCTTTTCAAACCTGACATGTGGACCCCGCGTGTCAGCTTCTGTTCTTTTATTCGCGAACTGTTTTCTGTTGGCGCCTTCGGGCAAAATACGTTTTCTCCTTTGCGCTTGCGCATTCCCAACCGAAACGTTTTCTGTTTTCTCAGTTAGAACCCTGGAAATTTTCTGTTTCATTACAGATAAGTCCCTCGACAGAAACCTTTATAACTTTTTAATAAAAAGGGATTTTTGAGTGATTCTTTTTCTTACAATCTGAAAATTTTGTCTAGTTTTTTATTGGATTTATTTGAAAATTATTTGGAAAAGTTTCTGTGCATGTGTTGGTTTTCACGTTAGTATCCGTTTCGTGATTGCCGTAGGTTCCGGAAGAGGTGACGGAGCCGCGAACTTCGCCGAGCTAGACTCCGACTTATCCGAACCAGGCAAGCATGTTTTGAACATTTGATATGACAGGTGTTTTACATGTTCACGTGAGAGTTTGTGCGTGGCATATGAGTGTCGGTAAATACCTCGTTGCTTGTAAGGCAATTACCCGGTTGTTCCAAAGTCGCGATGATCTCTGATGAGAGATGGCCTAATCATGTGGTGACATGAAGGGCAGCAAGGTGGTACTGTTGTAGCATACCAGCCTTGCGTCATCTGACTTTCTCCGACGTTAACGTGGTTGGAGCCACGTTATCGTTATTTTCCTGCATGTTCCAAAGTTGCGATGATCTCTGATGAGAGATGGCCAAATCATGTGGTGACATGAAGGGCAGCAAGGTGGTACTGTTGTGGCATACCAGCCTTGCGTCATCCGACTTTCTCCGACGTTAACATGGTTGGAGCCACGTTATCGTTCCTTCCCCTTCCCGTGCTACCACATGTCTCATTGCCAGGATGCGGTTTAGTAAGTTGGTAACCTCTTTCCGTGTACACACCAAACAGAGAGGCCGGGATGATGGTACCTTGGCCCAGGATTAAAGCCAGTCATCCGGTCAGGGGGCATGGGTGTTTCCTGTTGGGACCGAGAGGGGGGGCACCCCCTTAGAGCGCGCGTATAGAAATTTGATCCCATGCTACGCGAGGTTGTAGCCTCCCCGTCTCAAGGTTTTTCTTGAACGTCGCCGAGGGTGATCCCTGGCTTCGAATGGTTGAATTGGGTGTGTACTGGTTAGACGTGTTTCTTCCAAAACACCGTAGACGGAACTAGTCCCCGTGACTACTGAAATCCCTTGGCTGTGGTTAAGTACAAACTCTACAGAGTCAATTCTTTCCAAATCATCGCATCCATGATCAAGTAGTGTAAACATTATATCCATATCTATCCGTGTGAAAAAACTTGTCCCCGGTGAACAAGCTCAAGTGGTAAATTCAGATTTATTGTTATTCCTGTGGATGGACTAACTTTATATTTGTCTCATGCTTGTGATAAATTATGTTCCCGAACTATTGTATTATTGAGCTACAATATAAGCCCTTTATGAGACGTCGCGCAGACGTCTGACTGTGGCGTGTACTCGTTTCTCACTTTAAATATAAGCCCTTTATGTGATGTCGCTCAGACGTCCGACTGCGGCATGCACTGTCTTTATTTTTCTGTCATAAGCCCTTTATGTGGTGTCGCCCCGACGCCCGACTGTGGCATTATTATTCTGCATTTTCCTCTCGAGGAGTCTTTCAGACACTCGTTTGGCACCCGCATTATTATTCTGCATTTTCCTCTCGAGGAGTCTTTCAGACACTCGTTTGGCACATGTATCATTATTCCGCATTTTCCGCTCGAGGAGTCTTTCAGACACTCGTTTGGCACCTGTATTATTATCCCGCATTTTCCGCTCGAGGAGTCTTTCAGACACTCGTTTGGCACCAGTATTACTATTCTGCAGTTTCCGCTCGAGGCGTCATTCAGACCCTCGCTTGGCACCCAGTATTTATTATCTCTATGTCTGATCGCACTGGTTAACTTGTTCATATGTTTCATGTTTGCATTCGTTATACCTTATGTCTGAACTGTCTTGCGAGTACTTTCATAGTACTCACCTGGCTTGTTGATTTGGCCAGATGTTGACGAAGGCGACCTCTTGGATGAAGAGTTTGATAGCGCGTCCGATGCCTAGAGGAGTCCCAGTCGGTCCTGCGCGATCCCGGATATTGGTCACTTGTATTGTATACGCTTCCGCCACCCGCAATAAGTCTTCTTGAGCCTCACTCCGACGCTCGATGAGTTGTAGTCTTCTGGAATCATATCACTCGCTTCGCGATGATATTTCCACCACTGTTATTATCGTGAGTTAGTAGTTTGCCACCCTATCCGCCGTCTTGTTTTAGCGGCGTGCATGTAATAAATTGTTGGGCAGTCTCTGCTCAACCTTGTATTATATTTAGTACTCCTGGTATTTTTCTTCTGTGACCAAGATATTGTCTACCAGTGAGAAGGAATTCTCCTCGCTGGTCCGTCAAAGGGATTGGTCTCTCAATAATTATTTTATTAAAAAACCGGTCGTGACAAGCTTGGTATCAGAGCCAGGCTGACTGTAGGAAGCCACTTGGTGCGATCGCTAATCGGTTATTAGCGTCTTTTGTGCTTTTTCAGCATCTTGCAATTGTAGCTATTTTCTGTTGGTCATCATAAATTTATGACATGACTACTCAGAATTTTTGCCTACTTTTGTAGATGGCTGGCAGCAGCTGTGAGAATCGAGTGTTGACCAACGTGCCCGAGGGGTTTGTCAAGCTCCTCGTCTCCATCACCAAGCTCGCGATCGGGCCAGCAGCTCGCCCGGAGTTCACACTCTATCAGCACAAGCTCAGTGACGACGTGTCTATGCACCAAGCTGTGGTGCAGTTCAAGGGAGGACGATCTGCTGCTCGCCACTTCCGTTTTGTGGGAAGTTCCATGCCTACGAAGAGGCATGCCATGCAGATGGCTGCCCGTGAGGCGATAGCTCGCCTTCGGGACATCCTTCCTACGATGAAGACTCGTCGCTACCGCTACCTCCCATGCCATGTGCCATACACCAGCCACTATGCGTTTGCCTGCCATCGGGGAGAACGAGATGAAGCCATCGAGATGGTTGTGGAGTATCTCAAGGCTCTGGAGGAGTCTTTCGACAACCTCGTAGATGATCTTGTGGCTGCCCGCATGGACTTAGTCCGGGGCGATCCTGCCAGCAGGAAGGAGCTTCTCCACACGGCGCCGCCGCTGACATTCGTCTGGTCTTCAGCCTCGTATGCACCAGCCTTTTTGGCCACTGCTCGCCGTCTGCCTACCACTGAGGAGTTCGACCGAGTCATCGCTCCTACTCCAGTCAGAGCCGCACCGCCTGCCGCACGCACTCTACCACCAGTCGCCCCTGCACCATCACCGCAGCACAGCGTCACGCGCCAGGAGCCAGCTAGAGAGGGGAGGTTTACTCTCCTGGACCGTTGAGCCTTGCCATCGGCAAGGGGAAGGAGATCTTCACCATCTCTGACTGAGAGCACCGAGTAGCCGCGTGTTATGCCTGCTTGTATGATGTGTTGTTTTATCTGCACGCTAGTTTGTATTGGTGTGTTTGCTGCCTTCCGGAGTAGTACGCTAGTTTTTAATAACATGTCAGGATTGTGTACGCGCATCGTGAGTGCTGTATCTTGTGTTTGCTTTTCGCATGTAAGATTTATGTTAACCACTTCTTCTCCATGAAAAATCATTTGTGTTTCTTTGAAAACCTTGAAGCCTTTTGATTATTGCCTTTGCGAGATTTTTTTGTGCTACACAATTTTTCTCATGGGTTTTGCAAATAATACCCCAGACTGGAAAAATGTCTCGCCCGTGGACTCGCTCCATGCCCAATCAGCCAGAAGAGGTTTACGGGACACAGACCAGCAACAATTTCACTCAGGGTCAGTCCAGCCAACAGGACAGTGAAGCAGCACTGTCTCAAGTATGCCGTCTCTTCGAGCAAAGCCAGCAATAGCACCAAGAGATGATGAACCATGTCATCAACATGGGAAACCACCGTGAACCCTATCAACCCCATTCCAAGTTATCTGAGTTACAGAAGACTCGCCCCTCAACTTTTGCTCACACCGACAGACCGCTGGAAGCCGATGATTGGCTTCGTGAGATTGAAAGGAAACTGATTATTGCTCAGTGCTCAGATCATGAGAAGGTGCTTTATGCACCACACTATCTTACTGGAGCAGCCGCAGCATGGTGGGAAAACTTCCTACACATGCATCCCAGGGAACACAACATCACCTGGGAAGAGTTCAAGGAAGGCTTCCGTGGGGCACACATCCCCAGGAGCATCCTAAAGATCAAGAAGAGAGAGTTTGATGACCTGAAGCAAAGAGGCATGTCAGTGACAGAGTACAATGGTCAGTTCACTCAGCTATCTCGTTATGCCTACGACGAGCACATGACAGAAAGCAAAAAGATGGAAAAATTCCTGGACGGCCTGGCACCAGCACTGAGTTGCCAACTGATTGTACACACCTTTCCGGATTTTAAGACGCTGGTGGACAAGGCCATCACCTTGGAGAATGAGCGCCGTAGTCTGGAAGATATCCGTAAGCGGAAGAGGGAAAAGACGACTCTTGCCCGCAGCAACCGAGGCAAGACTGAGGTCCCAAGGACAGACACAAGGAGATCCACGACTACTGAGCCAAGGCCCGTCGGACAATTTCATGCCAGGGACAAGGAGTTCACATACCGTCCAGGGGTCACCTGCTATGCATGGGGTCAACAAGGGCATTATGCTAAACAGTGCCCGAAGCCAAGAGACTCGGCACCCAAGCCGAACAATGGTGGAAACAATCCAGCCCCCAAGCGCAACAACTTCAATCCCAGCAACAACCACAGGAAGGGTCACCTGAACCATGTGACCAGGGAAGAAGCGCAGAATGCCCCAGACATCGTGCTCGGTACGTTCCCTGTCAACACAATACCTGCCACGGTTTTGTTTGATTCTGGAGCTTCCCATTCGTTCGTTTCGAAGAGTTTTGTTTCGCAACACGGTTTTCCGATACTTCCCTTGGAAAAATCTATGATCATCAAGTCCCCCGGAAATAAGCAAATCGCTCAGGGTTACTGCCAAGGAGTGGTCATTGAGTTCGAAGGACTACAATTCCACGCGAATCTTATCGTGTTGGAAAGTAAAGGACTCGATGTCATTTTAGGGATGGACTGGTTAACCACCAACAAAGGATTCATCGACTGCTTCAATCAAACAGTGATTCTCACTCACCATCACGGCAAGACTATAAGAGTTTCCGCTCAAGAAAGGCCATGATCACAGCAGCCAAAGCTGAACAAAATGGACATTGCAGAACTGAGGAAGGTTCTAGTGGTATGCGAGTTTCCTGATGTGTTCCCTGAAGAACTACCAGGCATGCCACCAGACCGAGAGATCGAATTCAGCATCGAACTCGCACCTGGCACCGCTCCCATCTATAAGAAGCCTTATAGAATGGCACCCTCAGAATTGGTGGAGTTGAAGAAGCAGATAAAGGAGTTGTTGGACAAAGGATTTATACGAGCCAGCTCCTCACCATGGGGTTCGCCCGTGTTATTCGCCAAGAAGAAGGATGGGACACTGAGGCTGTGCATAGACTATCGAGCCCTCATTATGGTCACCATCAAAAACAAATATCCGATGCCACGGATCAATGTTTTGTTTGACCAGCTCACACAAGCCAAGGTATTTTCAAAGATTGATTTGAGATCGGGATACCATCAACTGAAGGTACGGACAGAAGATATTCCCAAGACAGCTTTCACTTCCAGATATGGGTTATACGAGTTCACAGTGATGCCTTTTGGACTAACGAACGCCCCCGCATATTTCGTCCACCTCATGAACAAAGTATTCATGAAATTCATGGACAAATTTGTGGTGGTATTCATTGACGACATTCTGGTTTACTCGAGGACATTGATATGCAACCAGATCTCACCTACAGAGAAAGACCAGTAAAGATTTTAGAAGAGTCTGAACGGAGGACCCGTCAGGAAACAACAAGATTTTTCAGGGTTCAGTGGAGCAACCACACTGAGGATGAAGCCACATGGGAAAGGGAAGATTTCCTCCGAGCAGAGTATCCATATCTATTTGAGGATCAGCAGAAATTTCGAGGACGAGATTTTTCCTAAGGGGGTAGGTGTTGTGACACCCAAGTTTTTATTTGGATTTTTCAAAAGATTTTATTTGACTTGAGGGGAGTGATTTAAATTTTTCTTCAAGAGAACTCTCCCTCTCATATATTTTTCTTTATGGCAAAAGTTTTGTTTGGATTCACCCAAGATCTGCCTTTGGTCTTGGAAGTTCTTGCTTTTCATTTGGACTCAAGACAAAATGTTTTTCATTCGGGAAAATAACTTTTGAAAATCTTTTTGAATTTGCACTATGGCTTTTGGAAAGTCCTTTGCCACTTTCAACAATTTCCTTCTTGCCATGGCATTAGTGAAAATCCTCTCTCCTAACCACTTCCTCACCTTTGGATCATGATTTGCATCAAATCCAGCAAGTTGAACCTCCCCATGTGATTATTTCCATTCAAATTCTATTCAAATAAATTTCTGCCTTCTTTTCTAGCACTTGGAGATTTACAAAGGAACTCCCCTTTCTGTCTTGATTTTTGCCACCAAACCTTTTTCCCCTCCTAGTCCTTTGAACCCTCAACCTAGAACCACGAAGATCCACTGGTCTTCAGTTCAAAATTTTCAAACTACACCTGCTGCAAGTTTGGACCAGATTTGACAAATTTGGTGAAATTCATTCAAAACCTTCTCCAAAAATTCCAAGTAAAATCAGGCAGCCCCTGGGTGCTTTGAGTGGTCATCTCACCAAGTTACAGCTCCAGAAAAATTTATCTCATAGCCAAAACCTTCTGTCGAACACCTGCAGTGCACTGTCTATGTCAAGTTCAGAAAGTTCAGAGAACACTGTAGTGGCTTGTTGTCGTTTTCTTCAGAGAAGGACGTCGATCTCGCCAGTACCACCGCGTCGCCTTGCTCCTCGTCCCCGCCCTCTTGTTCCTGCACCGTGACCGACGCCGGCGGCGGCTTTGCGGGCGCCGGCGGGAGACACGGCGCCGACGACGCCACCCAGCGCCGCCCAAACCACCGGAGCCCGCCGCGTGGCCTTCCACTCCCCCGAATACGCTGCCGCTCTTATCGTGAACCGCAGGGCGCGGAGCGCGCTCTCTGCCGCCGTTGAGCCCGTGCGCTCACCTAATGGTGGACCGACGCCATTACGCCAAGACCATCTCCGTTTAGCTGTGAAACGACTCCAGTAACCTCCACTGATGCTGCCTGGCCGCTCAAACCACCTGCCAATCCACTGCTCCGCCGTAATCGCTCGCCGGAGATTCTCCATTCACGGCCACCCCGTCGATCTGCCTATAAATAGAGGCCCCGAGCTTCAACTCGAGCACCCACCATCCCTGCACTCCCCCTAGAGCAAGCCTAGCCGCTGGTAGAACCCCGAGGAGATCTCCTTCCTCGACTCCGGCCGCCGCGACCCGCCACGGGATCCAGCCCGATTCGCCCCCGTGTGCGCTCCTCCGCCTCCATTCTCTTGCCAGTAGCTTCACCTTGCATCCCTCGTTCTGACCCGCGCCTCAATTCGTAGTTTGCAGCCCTCCACCGGAGTTCCCCATCCTCACCCGAGCCGCCGTCCGCCGGAGATAGTGTCGCCATCGACGTGGTGCTCCCCGTTGGACGAGTCCACCACCCACCGACGCGGAAGAAGACACTGAAGCTCTTGGTACCCTCCGTTTCTCCTAACTCACCGTGGTTCGACGCCGGCGTCCACCGCAGTCTTCAGGCGCCGGCGAGCTTTTCAAACCTGACATGTGGACCCCGCGTGTCAACCTCTGTTCTTTTATTCGCGAACCATTTTCTGTTGGCGCCTTCGGGCAAAATACGTTTTCTCCTTTGCGCTTGTGAATTCCCAACCGAAGCGTTTTCAGTTTTCTCAGTTAGAACCCTGGAACTTTTCTGTTTCATTACAGATAAGTCCCTGGACAGAAACCTTTATAACTTTTTAATAAAAAGGGATTTTTGAGTGATTCTTTTTCTGACAATCTTCAAATTTTTTCTAGTTTTTATGGGATTTATTTGAAAATTATTTGGAAAAGTTTCTGTGCATGTGTTGGTTTTCACATCAGTATCCGTTTCGTGATTGCCGTAGGTTCCGGAAGAGGTGACGGAGCCGCGAACTTCGCCGAGCTAGACTCCGACTTCTCCGAACCAGGCAAGCATGTTTTGAACATTTGATATGACAGGTGTTTTACATGTTCACGTGAGAGTTTGTGCGTGGCATATGAGTGTCGGTAAATACCTCGTTGCTTGTAAGGCAACGACCCGGTTGTTCCAAAGTCGCGATGACCTCTGATGAGAGATGGCCTAATCATGTGGTGACATGAAGGGCAGCAAGGTGGTACTGTTGTAGCATACCAGCCTTGCGCCATCCGACTTTCTCCGACGTTAACGTGGTTGGAGCCACGTTATCGTTCTTTTCCTGCATGTTCCAAAGTTGCAATGATCTCTGATGAGAGATGGCCAAATCATGTGGTGACATGAAGGGCAGCAAGGTGGTACTGTTGTGGCATACCAGCCTTGCGTCATCCGACTTTCTCCGACGTTAACATGGTTGGAGCCACGTTATCGTTCCTTCCCCTTCCCGTGCTACCACATGTCTCATTGCCAGGATGCGGTTTAGTAAGTTGGTAACCTCTTTCCGTGTACACACCAAACAGAGAGGCCGGGATGATGGTACCTTGGCCCAGGATTAAAGCCAGTCATCCGGTCAGGGCGCATGGGTGTTTCCGGTTGGGACCAAGAGGGGGGCACCCCCTTAGAGCGCGCGTATAGAAATTTGATCCCATGCTACGCGAGGTTGTAGCCTCCCCGTCTCAAGGTTTTTCTTGAACGTCACCGAGGGTGATCCCTGGCTTCGGATGGTTGAATTGGGTGTGTACTGGTTAGACGTGTTTCTTCCAAAACACCGTAGACGGAACTAGTCCCCGTGACTACTGAAATCCGTTGGTTGTGGTTAAGTACAAACTCTGCAGAGTCAATTCTTTCCAAATCATCGCATCCATGATCAAGTAGTGTAAACATTATATCCATATCTATCTGTGTGAAAAAACTTGTCCCCGGTGAACAAGCTCAAGTGGTAAATTCAGATTTATTGTTATTCCTGTGGATGGACTAACTTTATATTTGTCTCATGCTTGTGATAAATTATGTTCCCGAACTATTGTATTATTGAGCTACAATATAAGCCCTTTATGAGACGTCGCGCAGACGTCTGACTGTGGCGTGTACTCATTTCTCACTTTAAATATAAGCCCTTTATGTGATGTCGCTCAGACGTCCGACTACGGCATGCACTGTCTTTATTTTATGTTATAAGCCCTTTATGTGGTGTCGCCCCGACGCCCGACCGTGGCATTATTATTCTGCATTTTCCTCTCGAGGAGTCTTTCAGACACTCGTTTGTTACCCGCATTATTATTCTACATTTTCCTCTCGAGGAGTCTTTCAGACACTCATTTGGCACCCGCATTATTATTCTGCATTTTCCCTCTCGAGGAGTCTTTCAGACACTCGTTTGGCACATGTATCATTATTCCGCATTTTCCGCTCGAGGAGTCTTTCAGACACTCGTTTGGCACCTGTATTATTATCCCGCATTTTCCGCTCGAGGAGTCTTTCAGACACTCGTTTGGCACCAGTATTACTATTCTGCAGTTTCCGCTCGAGGCGTCATTCAGACCCTCGCTTGGCACCCAGTATTTATTATCTCTATGTCTGATCGCACTGGTTAACTTGTTCATATGTTTCATGTTTGCATTCGTTATACCTTATGGCTGAACTGTCTTGCGAGTACTTTCATAGTACTCACCTGGCTTGTTGATTTGGCCAGATGTTGACGAAGGCGACCTCTTGGATGAAGAGTTTGATAGCGCGTCCGATGCCTAGAGGAGTCCCAGTCAGTCCTGCGCGATCCCGGATATTGGTCACTTGTATTGTATATGCTTCCGCCACCCGCAATAAGTCTTCTTGAGCCTCACTCCGACGCTCGATGAGTTGTAGTCTTCTGGAATCATATCACTCGCTTCGCGATTATATTTCCACCACCGTTATTATCGTGAGTTAGTAGTTTGCCACCCTATCCGCCGTCTTGTTTTAGCGGCGTGCATGTAATAAATTGTTGGGCAGTCTCTGCTCAACCTTGTATTATATTTAGTACTCCTGGTATTTTTCTTCTGTGACCAAGATATTGTCTACCAGTGAGAAGGAATTCTTCCTCGCTGGTCCGTAAAAGGGATTGGTCTCTCAATAATTATTTTATTGAAAAACCGGTCGTGACACATGTGCCTACTCATTCATGCTTGTTTGTCATGCCTGCTATTGCTTAGAGTTGTGTCAGGTCTGATTCATCGGGGGTGAATTGGAAAGTTGTGAACATGTCCTACTATTGAGAGCTAAGTGTGTGAACACGATTTGGTAAAGGTAGCGGTGAGAGGCCATGTAGGAGTACATGGTGGGTTATCTCATTGAAACTACCCTCAGGAACTGAGTTCTGTGTTTGTGATCCATGAACAGCTACTACCACACATTGGGCTCTTGGCACTCCAAGCTCTCTCGATTTGTTAATCAACCTGATCTCTATCCAGGAGTTGCAACTAGTTTCTGGTGTTTGTAGGGAGTGTTAGTAGTCTTCCAAGTGGCACCCGGTATAGGTGGGCTTGGGACAGACTAGGCACAGTGGCACGGTGTACCAAGCATAGAACCATCCGTTGAGGTGGGCTTGGGAACCCTGCACACATCGTTTGGGGCCGTGAGCGACGCCCCGGCTGGATCTCCTTGCGGATGGAAACCAAATAGGCGATAAACCTGGACCAGAGACTTGTGTGGTTAGTCAGGTCGTGGCCGACTCCCTCGCCAGGCTTCCGCCTGAAGGTTGCCGAGATACACGAGGTGTACATGGTGGTAAGTGGCGAGAGCGTGGGTGAAGAAGTACACCCCTGCACGGTTAACATGATCTATTCGAATAACCGTGTCCGCGGTAAAGGACTTCTGGGTTGCCTGTACAGTTCATAAACAAGTGAAAGTGGATACTCTAAAACTCGCAAGATAAGCATTAGTGCTATGGACGGCGTTCTCGTAGGGAGACGGGAGCAGATCCATAGTGGTGTATTGTGATGGTGATTATGTGGATTCGTGTGCGCGGGCAGTCGGAGCCGCGCCCACGACCGCACCACGCAGAGCAGGGGAGGTGAGCCCAGGTAAGACCGAAGCCCAAGACAATCAAAGCAACGCCAAGGCCAAGACCACAAAGAGCAGAGAGACGAAGCAGGTTCCCCCGACAGGACCCTTGCTGGGCGGCCTCAGCGGCCCCGGCAAGACCCTTGTCGGGACAGCTCGCCCCACACCAATAGAGCGAGCCACCCTTGAGCCCATGGCCCCCAACGCCTTCATCAACATGGGGCCAGGGCTCGGGAAGGCACCTGTGTGGTGGCATGCAGATCTTTGTGAAGACATATTCAAGATCAGACGATGATTAGAAGACGACTATCCTCGGCAAGATCCTTGCCTAGGAAGGCCACCAGACCCCCCGGCTAGATCGTTGCCAGGGACGACAACGCACCACGGCAAGACCCTTGCCGGGCCACCCGGCAAGGCCCTCGCCAAGGACGCCAGCGGGGCCACCGCCAGGCCCGCGCCAACCAAGCTTCCACCATTCACATGCAGCTGCCAGCCCAACCAGCTGGGCAGGCACCTGCGTGGCAACATGCAGCTCCCAGGCCAACTCATCAAGCGCCTGCGTGGCCGCATGCAGATCTTCGTGAAGGCTCCACCACCGCGCACCTCAGCTGCCTGGCTGCCTACATGGCACCATGCACCTCACTGGCCAGGGAGCGGCGACGGACGGGACGGGCCTCGGCCCTGTCCCCAATAAAGCAAGGGGACACTTACACTACGCATTAAATGCGTCTTGTCCTGTAATACGAGCCATAAGCTCAGAGCACAGTACGCCTTTCCACCTCCTGTGTGTCAGTGTGGCAGCCCCTTCCAACTATAAAAGGAGGCCCATAGCATACTGGAGAAGGATTCGGCTCTTTCGAACCACGCACTGACCACAGCTAGTTCGAGAGCTCAAGAACTCTCAGAAATACACCCACCAAAGCAGGACTAGGGTTTTACGCATCCTCGCGGCCCGAACGTGGGTAAACAATCCTCGTGCTATCTACTAGCCCTGCTCTCCTCGCAACCCTCCGCCCTGGCAACCATAGTAGGCATTCTTGTTATCCCATAGGTGTCATTCCACACCGACATCTTTGGCACGCCAGGTAGGGGGGGCAATTGTGAGAATCTGGTCTGGTAGTTAGCCAAGCAGTTCTTCGTCACCATGGCTCCTAAGAAGAAGACGGCCACAGCGATTGGCTCGTTGGGAGCCGAACGGCCCGCGCCGGTGCGGACGAGCAGCGGACCGGTCGCAGATAGGACCCGGGCCGCAGCCCGCGAACACCAGCATCGCCCAGGCAGTTGGAGCCTGGTGAGCGGCGTCGTTCGCACGCCAGACGACCAGCTACACGTCGCCGGATCCAAAGATGGAGCTGGGCCCCCCGCAGGCGGCGCAGGCCCTCCTGGAGTGTTTCTGTGCCACCACCGCGCGCTCTTCCCATGGTGTGCGCGCCGAGCAGCGTTACCACGTCAGTGACCCTGGGCACCGCCGTGAGAAGAGCCCTGTGCGTCATCCGCAAGATGAAGGGGTTCAGCATGCTCGCCGAAGCGCTGGCGAAAATGGCACGCAGCCGCTGGGTCGTAACGGAGGTCCTTCTAATGTAGTTAGAAGTCGAAGCGCGCCGCGATCCACGTAGCTGTCACCGCCGCCCACGCCAGCGGAAGCTTTGCCGCACGCGCAACTGCTCCTCGACTTCCCTCCTGCTACGGAGAAGCTCGACGAGTGGAGGGCCACCATCCAAAGCCTCGTCGCCGTCGCAAACAAAGACAATCTGCGACCGGCGGGGCCCTCGGGTCGGCGCTCCACCGAGCCACCACATGCTGGCGCTGGGAGGACCGGGGGAGCTGCTGCCACGGTGCACTCTCCTCCTCCTCGCCAGCCGCCGCGGCCGTCGGCCCGTCGTGACAACACTTGCGATAACATCTCCATAGCGTCGTCCGACCCGCGGACCCTCCGCGACCAGTGCCAGGTCCTTCGGGAACGAGCTCACGAAGACGCTCGAACCCCGTGGAGCGCTGGCGCGAAACGCGCCGCCAGTCGGACAAGCGGGCGGGACACGCTATGGACCACCCGGCACCGGGGGGCTCTGGCGGCCTACCTTACGAGGTGGGCTGCCCGGCCTTTACCCATGAGTTGCGGCAGTTCCAGTGGCCGTCCCACCGCACGTTCAAACCCGACGTCAGCGAGAAGTACACCGGCAAGACCCATCCGTCCGAGTTCCTCAGCATCTACACCATCGCGATGCAGGTTGCTGGAGCTCGTGATGACAAGGTGCTTGCCAACTATTTCCTGCTGGCGCTGAAGCCCAATGTGATGTCTTGGTTGATGCATGTGCCGGCGGATTCCATTTCTTCCTGGTCGGATCTGTGCCATGAGTTCGTTGGCGCCTTCACGGGAGGCCACCAAGCTCATGGCCAGGCCAGTGATCTGCATATCATTCCCCAGAAGGAAGGGGAGACCCTTGCAAGTACATCCAGAGATTCAGCCGGGTGCAGTACAACATCCCCGACGTTCATCCTGCCGCTGTGATTAGCGCGTTCCACCAGAACATGCGCAATCGCATGATGCGCGAAGAGCTGGCGATCACCAAAGTTAAGGATGTGGCCGAGCTCTACGTTCTGGCCGATAGGTGCGCCCGGGCTGAAGAGGGAAGGAAGTACCCCGGCGAAGACGCCGGTGCGGAAACCGACTCCACCGATGAAGAGGCCGCTACCCCGACGAAGAAGGGCCGGCGTCGCAACAGGAAACGCAAAGGCAAGGCCGTGCTTGCCGTTGATGGATCTGACGACACCGGTGCCGGCAAAAAGGTCAAGGAAAACGCCCCCGGCAAGGAAATTGCCGGGTGCGCCACCTGCCGGGCCTTGGCGGCTATCGACAAGCCAGGAAGCTCTGGCAAGCAATACTGCAAGATCCATCGCACCAACGGCCACGACCTCCAGAACTGCCGGCAAGTCGAGCGGCTTGCTGAGAAGCAAAAGGCTGAGTACGAGAGGCGGGACAAGGAGAAGGACCAGGATGGTGCGGAGGGGTCTGGCAAGAAGCGTGGCGGCCAAGGAGGCCGCCTCGGCAAGGACAACCAGCAAGAGAGGTCCGCCTGGGGCCGCGACAAGAAACAAGAAGACGATGATCACGACGAGGACGACGAGTCTGGTGAGCAAGGGTTCCATAAGGCTACAGAGCCGGCGCCTCGCTGCATACCTCTCATCGCCAGCTCAAGCAGTGGGCGCGTGAGATTACAGCAGCAGAGCCGTCGTTCGATGCTCAGAAGCCGCTGACGTGGTCCAGCACGCCCCTCATCTTTGACGCCGAGGACCACCCTGACCGCACTACTGCGGTCGGGTGTTTTCCATTGTTGGTCTCACCAACAATATGCAACCTCAGAGTGAACAAGATGTTGGTTGACGGCGGGGCCGGCCTGAACCTGATCTCGCCTGTCGTGATCAAAAAGTTGCAAATCCCTGATGGAGACCTCGAGGAAACGGGCACGTTTCAAGCACTACTAGGAAAAGGGCTATAGATAATATGGAGAGTAATGGCGCACCACACATGTGGTGCACCACTACTATATACTAATGGCGCACCATGTGTTGGTACGCCATTAGTGTCCAAATACTAATGGCGCACCACATCCATGGTGCGCCACTAGTAACAATTTTTTTTCAAAACTAGTAATGGCGCACCAGGGGATAGTGCGCCATTACTAGTTTAACTAGTAATGGCGCACCACACCATCGGTGCGCCACTACTAACAAATTTTTTTATTTTTTTTCAAAACTAGTAATGGCGCACCAGGGGACAGTGCGCCATTACTAGTTTTAACTAGTAATGGCGCACCACACCCTCGGTGCGCCACTACTAACAAATTTTTGAATTTTTTTTTCAAAGTTAGTAATGGCGCACCGTCGGTGTGGTGCGCCATTACTAGTTAAACTAGTAATGGCGCACCACACCGACGGTGCGCCATTACTAACTTTGCCCAAAAATTCCACCGAATGCACCCCCCCTGTGGATCGCCTTTTCAGTTTTAGAAAAAATAAAAGAAAATGATGGAAATGTCAAAAAAATAAAATAAAATAAGTTTCCCATGTGATATGTGGTCTAGTTGTTGGGAAAATTTACAAATATGAATTTCTACTTTATTTGCAAAATCTCTCTGAAATTTGTAAAATGGGCATAACTTTTGCATACGAACTCGGATTAAAAAGTTTTTTATATGAAAAATGATCTACTCGAAAAGTTACATACGAATTGAACGGGGGAACCCCGTTCAACATCTTCAAAATCCCCAAAAACCTAATAGAACAAAAGATACGGGGCTTTTAAGTTCTAGAGGGGGGGAATGAAAAAAAAATCAAACTTACTAGTGGCGCACCATTTGCTAGGTGCGCCACTAGTAACAGAAAAAATATTTGGTTTCAAAAAAACTTTTTTTGGAATTTTTTTCAAAATATGATACGTAATATGA
Organism: Triticum aestivum; assembly: GCF_018294505.1. Taxonomy (NCBI): domain Eukaryota; kingdom Viridiplantae; phylum Streptophyta; class Magnoliopsida; order Poales; family Poaceae; genus Triticum; species Triticum aestivum. The sequence goes on from NC_057805.1 coordinate 283,782,694, forward strand.
CCGGGAAGTTTGAAATATTTTTTCAAAATTTCATCACACTCATGAACATGAACAAAGTCCTAGACATCAACAAGGTTTAATAGGATTTATATGCTAGATATATCAACAAGTGCCTGTTAAGTGAGCTGGTGCTGGGGTTTGATAGAACTCTGAAGTTAAGCGTGCCCTGGCTGGAGTAGTGTGAGGATGGGTGACCTTTCGGGAAGTTTGACCACGGATTGCGATTTGACTTGAGATTAAGCCATAGTCACTTGAGATTAAGAAAAAAACAAAAAAATTGTATTTTTTTTGAAAAATAGTGCTGAAAAAAATTTGAAACAAAAATGTTAGTAACGGCGCACTTCTATGTGGTGCGCCATTACTAAGTCAGATAGTAATGGCGCACCGTGTGATGTACTAATGGCGCACTGCCTGGTGTGCCATTAGTGTACCAGATACTAATATTAGTAAAAAATCTGATGGCGTGATGCTAGTGGCGCACCTGTAGTGCGCCATTAGTCGGCAAAACACGTGCGCCACTAGCAGGCCTTTTACTAGTAGTGAAGGGGTCAATCCGGGGAGGAGCCAGCCGAAGGGAAAGGTCACACTGCCCGTGACGTTTGGAGGAGAGTTGAACTACAGGACGGAGAGGATCGTCTTCGACGTAGCCGAGATCCCCTTGCCCTACAACGGGATCCTCGGCCGCCCAGCACTAGCCAAGTTCATGGCGGCGTCACACTACGCCTACAACATGCTAAAGATGCCTGGGCCGTTGACCATCATCTCCGTCCCCTCCGACAAGAAGGATGCGCTGATCTGCGCCGACCAGCTCTACCGGGAAGCAGTTGCAGCGGCTGTCGTCAAGGCACCTGCTCCTGCCGCTGAAGCCCCGGGAGGGAAGAAGAAGCCCGGCAAGATCTCTCGCACCCACTCCGGCAAGCGCACCTCCTCGGAGTGTTGTGCTACCGTCGAGGACGTGCCAGAGAGCTCTACCGACAAGAGCAAGAGACCCAGGGCCGAGCCACCGCAGACCAAGAAGGTGCCCGTCAAGGAGGATGGCACGGGAGGGGCCTTCACCATAGGCTCCACCCTCGACAGCAAATAGGAAGGCGCGCTCGTCACCTTCCTACGGGCGAATGTCGACGTGTTTGCATGGTAAGCATCCGACATCCCCGGTGTTCCCAGGGAGGTGATTGAGCACCACCTAGCTGTCTGCCCTCACGCGCGGCCCGTCAAGCAGAAGGTCAGAAAGCAGGCCCTAGAGAGGTAGGAGTTCATCATAGAGGAGATCAGGAAGTTGGTAGCGGCAGGTTTGGTGAGAGGAGTGCTCCACCCGACGTGGTTGGCCAATCCGGTAGTGGTGCGCAAGGCGAATGGGAAGTGGAGACTGTATTGGTTACACAGATATCAATAAGGCTTGCCCTAAGGACCCCTTCCCATTGCCGCGCATCGATCAGATTGTTGACTCCACGGCCGGGTGCGATCTGCTATCATTCCTCGACGCCTACTCAGGCTACCACCAGATCTTCATGACGAAAGAGGATGAAGAGAAGACAACATTCATCACCCCATGTGGTACGTATTGCTTTTTACGGATGCCTTTCGGGTTGAAGAGTGCTGGCTCAACGTTCGCAAGAGCAGTCCAAATTGGTTTTGAACCTCAGCTCTATAGAAATATGGAGGCCTACATGGATGACATAGTGGTCAAAACCAAGGACGGGCCAACTCTTGTGCAAGATCTGGAAGAGACATTTGCTAACCTGCGCAAGATCAACCTCAAGCTGAACCCTGAGAATTGTGTCTTCGGCGTTCCGTCCGGCAAGCTTCTCGGGTTCTTTGTGTCACAGTGCGGGATCGAGGCAAACCCAGACAAGATCAAGGCTATTGAGTAGATTGAGGCGCCCAAGCGGATCAAGGATGTGCGTCGGCTCACCGGATGCGTTGCCGCCATGAGCCGATTCATCTCCAAGTCCGCCGAGAACGACCATCCCTTCTTCAAAATCTTGAAGAAGGCAGGCCCAATAGAGTGGACCCCAGAAGCCGAGGCAACACTATAGGATCTAAAGAAATACCTTTCCTCCACGCCAATACTGGTTGCGCCTAAACCACAAGAGCCGTTGCTGCTGTATCTGGCGGCGACGAATCAAGTGGTCAGCGCTGCACTGGTGGCACAGAGGGAGGCTGACGAGGAGGCAACAATGGCGGCAGAACCAGCGGATGGCAAGCCAAAGATTTCCTCGGCAGGGCCTGGTGCCGATGAGGCGCGGCCCCTAGTAGAGTCTGATGCCACCAACGCAGTACCCGCCCAGTCGAGTGAGGTGGTGCCGAAGAAGAAGATGTTGCAGCACCCGGTTTACTTTGTCAGCTCCCTCTTCCAGGGGCTAGGTCGAGGTATTCCGGCGTGCAAAAATTGCTCTTCGGCCACCTTATGGCCTCGAGGAAGCTGCGTCACTACTTCCAAGCCCACGAGATCACTGCCGTCACCCGCCTCCCGTTGCAACGGATACTTCACAACCCAGACGCAACCGGAAGGATTGTGGAATGGGCCTTGGAGCTGTCAAGCTCCGGTTTAAGGTTTGAAAGTACCTCGACAATTCAGAGTAGAGTCTTGGTGGAGTTCATCGCAAAATGGACCTCGATGCCTGACGAAGAAATCCAGGGGACCACTCTCCCCGGCAAGGAAGCAGACTGCGACTGAATCATGTACTTTGATGGGGCTTTCTCGCTGCAAGGCGCTGGTGCTGGTGTGCTTCTTGTCGCACCCACCGGAGAACACCTCAAGTACATGATCCAGATGCACTTCCCGAGGGAGATGTCCACCAACAACACTTCTGAGTATGAGGGATTGCTTGCCGGTCTCAGGATCGCGGCAGACCTCGGGGCGGCAGACCTCGGGGTTAAGAGGCTCATCGTCAGGGGTGACTCGCAGCTCGTTCTCAGGCAGGTCAACAAGGATTATTAGAGCCCATTGATGGAAGCTTACGTAGACGAGGTGAGGAAGCTGGAGGAATGCTTTGACGGTATCCAGGCGGAGCACGTCACCCGAGCGGAGAACGACATTGCCGATTACCTGTCAAAGCGTGACGCATTCAAGCTACCTGTGGAACCAGGTACCTTTTTGCTCCGGTTAACTCAACCATCCGTTGAACCATAAGCGGGGCAGAACAAGCGGGGAAATCAAGTCCCAGCAAGTACTTTCCTATCGAGCCCCCTGGGGCTGCCGGCAAGGGTGCTGCCGCGGACGCTGAGCCTGCCCAAGAGCAACTGGCTCCCGCGGGGCGCCAAGCCCTGGCCCTAGAGACAGCCGCTCCCATGGCGGAAGATATGCCTTTGGTCCTTGCCGTCGAGCCCCAGGCTCCGGCATGGGCACAACATACCGTCCAATTCCTCCAAACAGGGGAGCTTCCTGAGGAGCAGGAAGAAGCGGAGAAAGTAGCCCGTCGGTCCGCCCTGTACTAGTTCGTCGATGACGTCCTGTACCAGAGAAGGCCGAACGGTGTGAAACTCATGTGCATCCCCCGGGAGGAAGGACTGGCGCTGTTGGCGGAGATACATGGAGGCATATGTGGCTCCCACATAGGGTTGAGGGCCCTTGCCGGGAAGGCGTTCCGGCAAGGTTTCTTCTGGCCCACCGCCCTCCAGGATGCGATGGCACTAGTAACCAAGTGTGAAGCATGCCAGTTCCATTCAAAGAAGCTTCATCAACCAGCTCAAGCCCTTCAAACAATCCCTCTCTCCTGGCCATTCTCAGTTTGTGGGTTTGATATACTGGGCCCTTTCCCCCGCGCTGTCAGGGGCTTTGAGTACTTGTAAGTTGCAATCGACAAGTTCACAAAGTGGCCGGAGGTGGAAGCAGTGATGAAGGTGACTGCTCATTCAGCTGTCAAGTTCTTCAAAGGACTGGTCTGCCATTTTGGTGTGCCAAACAGAGTCATCACCGACAACGGCACGCAGTTCACAAGCCACACCATCATGCAGTACATCCAAGACCTCGGCAGCAAGGTCTGTTTTGCTTCCGTGGCACATCCACAGAGCAACGGCCAAGCTGAGAGCGCAAATGCTGAAGTGTTGCAAGGCCTGAGAACGAAGACCTTTGACAAGCTGCACAAGAGTGGAAGGCGCTGGATTTATGAGTTGCCGGTGGTTCTTTGGTCGATCAGGACGACGCCAAATCGAGCCACTGGCCAGACACCTTTTGCCCTGGTATATGGGGCAGAAGCAGTTCTCCCCACGGAACTCATATACGCGTCACCTCGAGTGCTCACTTATGATGAGCTTGAGCAAGAGCCGTTGCGCCAAGATGACGCGACGCTCCTTGAGGAAGGTCATCTTCAGGCGGCTATGAGAGCAGCACGCTACCAGCAAGCCTTGCGCCGCTACCATAGCCGCAAGGTTCATGCCCGAAGCTTTGAGGAAGGCGACCTTGTTCTTCGGCGCGTTCAGTTGGCCAAGAATTCCAACAAGTTGACGCTAAAGTGGGAAGGCCCTTATCGGGTAATACGAGTCACCAGGCCTGGCGCATTCCGCCTGGAGACCGAAGATGCCGTTCCAGTGAGCAACTCCTGGAACATTGAGCATCTTCGCAAGTTTTACCCGTAAGGCGCGGCTTGCCGTGCCCTCCACAAGCCACCTTTTGTACAAGCCTTGCCGGCAAGGCATGTAACCCTTTGTACAAAGCCAGGCGTAGACCCTGAGCACAAATAAATGAAGCGCTGGCGCCCTAAGTTATAGCATGCATGCTAGGTCGAGTCTCTTCCTTGGTTAGGGTAGTGCTTAGCGGCGACTAACCCCTAGCCAAGAGGTCGAGTGCGCGTCTCTCTGTTCTTTTCTGTCCTCCTTTGGTTCGCAGGGCACATGAGCACTTCTGCTGAGCTACTTGGAACAAAGGAAACGGACCGGCGTCCCGACCCCGGCAAACCAGAGTTGCCGGGGGCTGCAAGTACAAGGATCCAACTACGGCAAGACAAGGTTGCCGGGGGCTACAGATCCAGATAAGTCTTTCATCCTCTGTCATGCATTTCGGAACGGGACTAGGGCATGTGAAACCTCGTTTTATCTCCAAGCTACCGTGCTCCCCTTTTTCCTATACCTAAGGATTATCTCCTGGGTCCAGATTTGGTTGTAGCCGCGGCGGCAAGGAGATAGAACGAGGAGCCTAAGCCCACTTCATCCCTGCCTCCGCCAAGAGCGCGAGAATAGTCGAGCGAAGTGAGGGGGACGGCAAGGCCTGTTGCCAGGAGAAAAACGTTTATCTTAAATAGTAACAAGGATTCGCTCCTTGTCGCGGGGTCTACCCGTGAACGAAAAACCCGGCAAACATCCCTTTTTCATTAAAAACATCCCATACAGGTACAGTTCATACGGAATGAAAAACATGAGCAAGGGGATTACAAGTTCTAAATTTAACGAAGGCCCGAAGGCTTACAAACTAAAAAAGAGATGAGATGCTCGTAATCCCTTTCTTGTCGCTCTCCTCAGGAGGCAGGTCAAGAAGGCGAAAGGGAAAAATGGGCACCTAGGCGAGCTACGAGCAGCAGAAAGCACCAAGAGAACACCTCGGTGGCGACCCAAGGGTGGGCCGGTGATGACAGTGCTGGGAAAGGAGCTGGAAGACGAGGCGGCAGGACGTCGGACACGCGACGAAGGCGTCGGTGTCCGCGTACTCTGAGTGACGGCCTTGCCGCCCGCCCTGTTCCTCTTCCGCAGCCTCCCGACGCCAGCCACCCAAGGAGACGGCCCCGAGAAGTTCAAGGAGCTGGCCCCTCCCCCGGCAAAACTCCGCCGGAGGAGTGGCCAGGTGCAGATGCTTCTGCTGCCGCACCCGCCCAGGCGCGGGGCGTCTGACGCCTAGTCAGACTCGTCCCCGTCATCTGCCCCACTGTCCTTCTCGTCACTCTCGCTCGAGGAAGAGCTTCCATCGTCGGAGTCTCCGTTGGAGGAGCTCTCCACGCAGCACTTCAGGCGAGTTCCAAACTCTCCGAAGAGCTTGAAGTAGAGGACGAGCCCCGCCATCAGGCTGTGGGCGCGAGCGAACGTCTTCCATCCACGGCGGAGGTACATGACCCGAGGAGCCGGGAAGTCGACGTCGACCCGCGTGCCCCCATTCGGACAGCCCCACATATGCAACCTGAGGATCTGGGGCGATTCACACTCCATCACCCGAGCAAACGGGGCGGGGAGACGAAGACGACGACGCGGTGGCCGGCACAGCCTGATGAAGAATTCGCAGGGCTGGTCTCCAACATGGCCCTCCGTCGGGAAAGGCATCATTGGCGGCGCGCCGCCTCATCCTCCTCTTCTCCGAGCACCACGACCTCTGCTACAACCTCCGCCACCATACGCTCAGGAGGAGGGGGACCCGTAGTCGAGCGGCGACCCTAGCCGCCACCGTTGAAGGGTCGAGATTCCCTTTCTCCATGGCGGATGAGAGAAAGAAGCAGAAGCAGGAGGAGATAGAAGATGGAAGAATGCGGGATGCCATTCCCTCTTCCCTCTCCTTATAAAGGGGCGTGGTCGGGGCTCGGCCGCCCCGCTCGACCAATCCAGACACCAGAGGCGCAGGGAATCGAGACCGACCCGCTGCCCCAACCAGCGACGGCCCGGTTTCCCGCCTCCACCACTCGCCACCCCAAGTGCATGGGGGACGCGTGGCGAACGTGCAGAACCGAGGGGACGGGTGAAGCGCCCTCTCCCAGCCCCGTGATCGTGGGGTCTGGACGCCTTGAAGACCGCGACCCGGCCCCGCGCAGTAAATTAGCCACGCCTCCACGCCTCCCTCTTTTTATGGGGAAGGCGCGAGCCGCCTCTTTACCATTATCGGCGTTCTGGTAACGAGGGTCCCCAGACTTGCCTGCCTGCGGCCCACGGCGTGGCCAGGCCAGCGGGCGGTACGGCCCATCTTCATCGACAAGACATCCAAGACCCTCGCGAGGGGCCAAGCTTCGCGAGGCAGACGAGGCAAGACCTCCTCAGGAGTGGCCTAGTCAGGCAAGCTCACGAGGAGCGGAGACATCAAGGCGGGGCGAACCTCACGAGGCTCTCGTGACGTGAGCCATGACGATCGGCACCAGGCGGGCGCCAGCGCGCGCAACGTCCTTGTTTCCTCATTGGTGCTAAGGAGGCCAGCGCAGGCGAGGAGTACCGAGGCATCACGCAAAGGTTGCCTTATCGGTGCAATGAGACCAAGACCAGGAAGACGGCAAGACGGAGGTCATCGTGGAGCCCAAGAAGGCGTCACCACCAGAGCCTTTTGCAGGCGAAGACCGCTTTTGTCATGATAGCTTGTACTAGTTGTCCCCCTCCAAATTTGCCCGTCGTTGTTCGCTCCCTTCCCGCTCAATATTTGGGGAGAGGGCCAGGGCCTATATAAGTAGAGCTAGCCACCACAGTAGGGGCATCGAGCAGTTCACCCAGCTCTCGCCCGCTAAGTTCATCAAGCACAATAACACCTCAACCTCATGAGGCTGTTCTTCCCCTTGTACTATTCTTCATCAGCCCAAGAGGCAATCCACCACCACCACACTGGAGTAGGGTATTACACCACAACGGTGGCCCGAACTAGTATAAATCTTGTGTCTTTCTGTGTTGCGAGTTCGTCGAGTTCGTCCGCGAGATCTTAGCGAGCTAGGGCGTAGATTGGTAGGAGGGAAAGACTTCGCGCGCACTCTAGAGTTTGAACCTTAAGGGTTTGCCGGAACCCCACATCCGACATTTGGCACGCCAGGTAGGGTTGCGCTGTAGCTCCTCTCCACGAGCCTACGCCCCGCGCCGCCGCACTTTGCCTCCATAGCAGGTGCCCCGCCATCCACCTCCGCGACCGACATCGACAGCGGAGCATCTGGGTACCGAGCCCTGGCACCCGCCCTACAGCGGGTGCGATGGCCGACCAAGTTCAAGCCAGAGATGCCGCCGCGTTACAACGGCGCGGCAGACCCGTCGCCATTCCTGCTGGCGTACGAGGAGGCTGTCCTCGAGGCCGGAGACGACGAGAAGATCATGGCCAACTGGTACCCCATGGCCCTCGCCGGCGAGCCGCGCGCCTGGCTGCTTAACCTCCCGGGATCCACGGTGGCCTCCTGGGGGGAACTCCACGACCTCTTCACCGCTCGCTACGCGGTGCCGGCGCACCATGCAGTCATGGCCCTGCTGGGCGGCTCTCAAGCACCGCCTTCAGGTCGCCACGTCAAGCCGTTCCTCCGTCAGATCGGGGCCACCTCCAGGCGGCCGGGGGCTCCGCCAGGTTGGGCTGCGCCAGAGGCCGACCTCACCTTCGGCTCGGAAGACCACCCCGACTCCACCACTGGCTCCGGCATTCTCCCAATGCTCTGCACGCCCACCATCTACAGCGTGCCCGTTACCAAGATCCTCATCGACGCTGGTGCCGGCCTCAACTTGCTCTCCGTAGAAGCCTTCAGCCTTCTTCACGTGCCGCTCGAGCGGCTCAGCCTCAGCAAGCCCTTCTCGGGGTGAGTGGTGGAGCTGCCCACTCTCTAGGGCAGATCAGCCTTCCTGTCACCTTCGGCACCCACGACAACTACCGCACCGAGCTGGTGGACTTCGACATCGCCCGCATCGGCCTCCCGTACGACGCAATCCTCGGGTACCCAGCTCTCGCTCAGTTCATGGCGGCGACTCACCCGGCCTACAACCTCATGAAGATGCCAGGGAGCAAGGGCGTCCTCACCATCAAGGGGGACACTAAGGAGGCCGTGACGGCACTCAGGCTCGCCTTCAAGACCGCGGCAGCAGCAAAGCCCGCCGACACCGTTACCCCCGAGGCCAAGGAGGCCGCGCCGACCAAGAAGAAGCAACTGTTCACCCAAGACAAGGCGAAAACCAAGCAGGTGCCGATCAACGAGGACGGGTCTTCAGGAGCCACCTTTACCATAGGAGCCGGCCTTGACCCGGGACAAGAAGAAGCCTTGGTGAGGTTCTTGCACGCGAACAAGGAGATATTCGCGTGGGAGCCCAATCAGCTGGTTGGGGTCCCGAGGGAGGTGATTCAGCATCATCTGACGGTATGCCCCAACGTTCGCCCCGTGAAGCAGCGAGTGAGACGGCAGTCCACTGAGAAGCAGGCCTTCATCGTCCAGGAGACACCCAAGCTGGAGGCGGCAGGTGCCATTCGCGAAGTTCGATATCCCGAATGGCTGGCGAACCCCGTCGTAGTGCCGAAGAAAGGCGGGAAGGAACGGATGTGCGTCGATTTCACCAACCTTAACAAAGCCTGCCCCAAGATCCGTTCCCGCTCCCGTGCATCGACCAGATTGTCGACTCCACCGCCGAGTGTGACATGCTGTGCTTCCTGGATGCATTCTCAGGGTATCATCAGATCAAGATGGCGGTGGAAGATGTGGAGAAGACAGCCTTCCTGACACCATGTGGGGTGTACTGCTACACCTGCATGCCCTTTGGGCTGCGCAACGCGGGCGCGACCTTTCAGCGGCTGATGCACATCGCCCTGGGGCGGCAGCTTGGGAGAAACACAGAGGCCTATCTCGACGACATAGTGGTAAAGTCTCGCGAGGCGAGAACATTGATTCAAGACTTGCAGGAGACCTTCGAGAGTCTGCGCCAAGTGAACTTGAGGCTTAACCCGGAGAAGTGCGTGTTCGGCGTCCCCTTCGGCAAGTTGCTAGGATTCCTCGTGTCCCACAGAGGGATTGAGGCGAACCCGAAGAAGATCAAGGCCATCGAGGACATGAGCCCACCACAGACCCTCAAAGAGATGCAGATGCTAGCAGGGGGGTGACCGCATTAGGGCATTTCATCTCCAAACTGGGAGAGAGCGCCTTACCGTTCTTCATGCTCATGAAGAAGAAGGGCCTGTTCGAGTGGACCCCAGAGGCCGACGAGGCCTTCCAAGACCTCAAGAAATACCTTACCAGCCCTCCAGTGATGGTGGCACCACGGCCTGTCGAGCCCCTGGTACTCTACCTTGCCGCCACCCCGTACTGCCCCAGTGCGGCGCTGGTGGCGGTTCGGGAGGAGCACCAAGCCAAGGGCACGCTGCACCAAGCCGGAGCCAAAGTGGTGCACGGTCAGGAAGGCACAGCAAAGGCCTCAGCGGCAGAAGACCAAGATTAGCAGGACAACGTCACAGAAACTCCTGAGGGCGGTCATGTCTCAGGAACCCCTCCCCCTGAGGAGATGCCCCAATCTCCGCAGGACCCGGGCCTCGACAGTGTGCCAGCTCTCGTCAAACACCCGATGTACTTCGTTGGCACCGTGCTGCGGGACGCGAGGGCACGCTACCCCATGCATCAGAAGCTCCTGCTCGCACTCTTGGTGGCCTCCCATAAGCTGCGACACTACTTCCAGGGCCACCCCCATCAAGGTCGTCTCTGCCTACCCGTTGGAGTGGGTGCCCTGGAGCCCCAACTCGGCTGGAAGGGTCGATGAGTGGAACAAAGAGCTACAAGCATTCCAGTTGGAGTTTAGCACTACCAGGGTCATCAAAGGTGCCACGCTCGCTGATTTTGTGGCAGAATGGACGGATGCCCCGACGCTTGAAGAAGGCGAAGACCGATCCACTTCACCAGGGAGCGGGGCTCCAGACAGCTGGGTCATGTATTTCGATGGCGTCTTCGCGCACCAGGGCACGGGGGCTGGAGCTGTGCTAATTTCGCCCACTCAGGACAAGCTTTACTACACCGTGCAACTCTACTTCCAGCATGGCGAGAAGGTCTCCAACAATATCATAGAACACGAAGGCCTCATAGCTGGCCTGAAGGCTGCGGCGGCTCTAGGGGTGAAGCGCCTTACCGTCATAGGCGACTCGCAACTCCTCGTCAACTTCTCCAACAAGGTATACGAGCCAAAGGACGAGCACATGGAGGCGTACCTCATGGAGGTGCGTAAGATGGAGAAGCAGTTCTCGGGCCTGGAGCTACAGCACGTGCCCCGGGGCACTAACAAGGAAGCCGACGACATCGCCAGAAGGGCATCCAAGCGGCAGCCGCAAGAACCCTGCGTCTTTGAGGAGTGGCTCTTCAGGCCTCCAGCCACGGGAGACCCAGCCTGTGGCCCGACCTCAGGAGCTCAGCTGCTCTTGGCGCTCGAGCCCCAGGAGGAATGCTGGACCAAGGAATTCAAGGAGTACTTGACGCACGGGATGTTGCCGGAGAAGGAAGAGGACGCGGAGTGCGTGGCCCAGGAAGCCACGGCATACTGTATCCAAGACGGCGAGTTGTACAGGAAACGACCGAGCGATGTCACGCTGCGCTGCATCTCCAGTGATCAAGGAAGGGAGTTGCTGACTGACATAAACGGTGGGGACTGCGGACACCACTCGTCATCATGGACCCTCGTCGGAGGTGTTCCACAGTGGATTCTACTGGCCTACAGCACTCAACGACGCAGCCGAGCTAGTGAAGTCCTGCGAAGCTTGCCAATTCCACGCCAAGCAAATCCATCAGCCAGCTCAGGGCCTCCAAACCATTTCGCTCACATGGCCGTTCGCGGTCTGGGGGCTGGACATCTTAGGCCCATTCCCACAGGCGCCAGGGGGCTATCGCTATCTCTACGTCACCATCGACAAGTTCACCAAGTGGGCGGAAGTGGAAGCCGTCCGTACCATCCCGGCCGGCTCTGCTGTCAAGTTCATCAAGGGCCTCGTGAGCCACTTCGGGGTCCCCAACCGCATCATCACACATAACGGCTCGCAGTTTACTAGTAACCTCTTCAAAACCTACTGTGCTAACCTTGGAACGCAGATCTGCTACGCTTCGGTGGCCCACCCGAGGAGTAATGGTCAGGCCGAATGCGCTAACGTGGAGGTCCTGAGGGGCCTCAGGACCAGGACCTTCAAGAAGAAGCTGGAGGCCTATGGCAGGGGCTGGCACGACGAGCTCCAATCCGTGCTGTGGTCTGTCCGCACCATCGCCACGAGCCAAGGGGCGAGACTCCATTCTTCCTCGTCTACGGAGCTGAAATAGTCCTTCCTCACGAGGTCAAGCATCACTCCGCACGGGTCCTGGCGTTCGACGAAACACAGCAGGACGCCGCGCGGGGGATGGATCTCGTGCTGGGGGGAGGAACGTCGTCGCGAAGCTGCACTGAGGGCGGCAAGGTACCAGCAAGCGCTGCGGCGATACCACTGCCGCAACATCCGCCCTAGGACTCGAGACGGGTGACCTTGTCCTGAGGCGGGTCCTCTCCAGGGAAGGGCTGCATAAGCTTTCACCAATGTGGGAGGGCCCGTTCAAGGTCGTCCACATCTCCAGGCCTGGCGGCGTGCGCCTGGAGACACAAGATGGGATACCTATCCAAAACGCCTGGAACATCCAGCACCTCCGGAAGTTCTACCATTGAAGCAAGGCCCAGAGCCTGTGAAGAAAGGCCCAGAGCCTGTGAAGAAGGCCCGGTGCCTGTGAAGAATCGCCGCCCGTGACACTCTCACGTAATAATGAGTTGGGGCTTTACACGCCCCGGAGTCTCAGGAGCGCCGACCTCAGGCCCTGGGGCTCCCGCCCACGCCTAGTGGCAGCACTTAGCTCCGCGCTGGTCAGAAGACTTGAAGACTAGATTAGGTGCCGGACGCGGATTTTCATTTGCTTTCCGTGGTTATGCTCGCTTTTCCTTAATCGAAGTTTGCTTTTGGCGTTCCTTGCTGCTTTGATACCCTTGCCTCTCACCGCATTTTCCGGCTCTGGTTTGCTCGTGTTCTCTCTCTCGCATACCTCAGGAGGGGCTAGGCAGGTGAGCGAGTCCTGGATTAGGGGGTCCTCGGACTGCTAGACTATATACTTTGGCCGGACTGCTGGACTATGAAGATACAAGATTGAAGACTTCGTCCCGTGTTTAGATAGAACTCTCCTTTGCATGGAAGGCAAGCTTGGCAATTCGGATATGTAGATCTCCTCCCTTGTAACCGTCTCTGTGTAACCCTAGCCCCCTCTGGTGTCTATATAAACCGGAGGGTTTAGTCCGTAGGACGACAACAATCATAATCATAGGCTAGCTTCTAGGGTTTAGCCTATACGATCTTGTGGTAGATCAACTCTTGTAATACCCATATCATCAAGATCAATCAAGCAGGAAGTAGGGTATTACCTCCATCGAGAGGGCCCGAACTTGGGTAAACATTGTGTCCCCCGCCTCCTCATACCATCCGCCTTAGACGCTTAGTTCGGGACCCCTACCCGAGATCCGCCGGTTTTGACACCGACATTGGTGCTTTCATTGAGAGTTCCATTGTGTCGTCACGATGAAGGCTTGATGGCTCCTTCGATCATTGGTGACGATGCGATCCAGGGTGAGATTTTTCTCCCCGGACAAATCTTCGTATTCGGCGGCTTCGTACTGTAGGCCAACTCCCTTGGTCATCTGGGGCAGATCGAAAGCTACGCCCTGGCCATCAGGTCAGGTTTGGAAACTTGAACTATATTGCTGACATCCGCGGAGACGTGATCTTCGACGGATTCGAGCCCATGTCAGGTGTGCCGCATAGTCACGACGAGCATGACTTAGCTCTGCCGTCGGATAGTGTTCGCGAGATCACACCTGCGGCTACTCCGGCCCTCAATCGGGAGAAGATTGCGCCGTCCGAGGATGGGTCTATGGACCCCGCCACGGAGGCCGCACACTTAGTAGCGATGGAGCCGAATACTGACTTCACCCCCTATGAGACCCGTGTTGCCGGACACCCGGATTCGTCCCCGGCCATGGGCTCCGAACCGGCTGCGTCCGTGCCTATTGAATCTGATTGGGCACCGATCATGGAGTTTTCCTTCACGGATATCTTTCAGCACTCGCCACTGGGCGACGTGCTAAATTCATTAAGGTCTCTCTCCTTGTCTGGAGACCCTTGGCCGAACTATGCCCGGCATGAGTGGGAAGCGCACGACGAAGAAATTCGTTCCCCACCCACCACCCACTTAATAGCCACTTTGGACGACTTAACCGACATGCTCGATTTCAGCTCCGAAGACATCAACGGTATGGACGACGATGCAGGAAACGAACAGGAACCACCGCCCACAGGGCGCTGGACTGCCACCTCATCATATGATATATACATGGTGGACACCCCCAAAGAAGGCGATGGCGATAAGGCAACAGAGGATAATCCCTCCAAGAAGCAATCCAAGCACCGGCGTCAGCGGCGCCGCTCTAAGTCCCGCCATAGCAAAAGCAGCGATACCGGCACAAGAGACAATAACGCTCCGGATAGTGCCGAAGACGAAGACAATCCCTTCCAGCCAGGCCTCGAGCGGGAGGATGGGCAAGCTAGCCCTCAAGAACAGGCAGTAGACGGAGAATCGGAGGATGACAATCCCTTCCGAAGACGAGGTGAGCCTCGGCGACGAAGAATTTATCGTGCCTGAGGTTCCCGTCGAGCAGGAGCACTTCAAGCGCCGGCTTATAGCCATAGCAAATAGCCTGAAGAAAAAGTAACAACAGCTTCGAGCTAACAAAGACCTGCTACCGGATAGATGGACCGAGGCCCTGGCGGCCGAGCTATACGAACTCGAACGCCCAACCAAGAGTTACCCAAAGCGCAGGTTGCTACCCCAACTCGAGGAGGAAGCATTAAAACCTACATTACCAGCGTATGATGCTGCTCATCGGCCACCTCATGGCCGAGACAGAGTGGCATATCAGCCCGAAGTCCATCCCGCACCCCGCCGCCATTCAAACAAAAATACCAAGGCCCGGGGCAACACGCGGGACCTGCGATATGTATTTGAAAACAAAGAAGGACATACAAGATCGATCTACGGATCAAGGGGGCGCGCCCCAACGCGTGACGATGATCGTCACGCCAGATACATTAAAAGCAAATCTGGCCGGGCCGAATACAGTAGACAAGACTCGTACAAACTGCGTCGTGACATAGCCCGGCACAGAGGCGCCGCACACCCCCTATGCTTCATCGATGAAGTGATGGATCACGAATTCCCAGAAGGATTCAAACCCGTGAACATTGAGTCATATGATGGTACAACAGACCCCGCGGTATGGATCGAGGATTTCCTCCTCCACATCCACATGGCCCGCGGTGACGATCTACATGCCATCAAGTACCTCCCACTAAAACTCAAATGACCAGCTCGGCATTGGCTGAATAGCCTGCCAGCAAACTTCATTGGCAGTTGGGAGAATTTGGAAGATGCATTCCTTGACAACTTCGAGGGCACTTATGTGCAACCACCGGATGCTGATGACTTGAGCCACATAAATCAACAGCCAGGGGAATCGGCCAGGAAATTCTGGACTCGGTTCCTAACTAAAAAGAACCAAATTGTCGACTGTCCGGATGATGAGGCCTTAGCGGCATTTAAACATAACATCCGGGACGAGTGGCTCGCCCGACACCTCGGCCAAGAAAAGCCGAAGTCCATGGCAGCCCTCACGACACTCATGACCCGCTTTTGCGCGGGCGAGGACAGCTGGCTGGCTCGCAGCAACAACACATCAAGAAATCCTGGCAATTCAGATGCCAAGGATACTAACGGCAGACCACGTCGCAACAGACACAAGCGCTGCAACAACGGCGACAACGCCGAAGACACGACAGTCACTGCCGGATTCAGTGGCTCTAAATCCGGTCAGCGGAAAAAGCCGTTCAAAAGAAGCAATCCGAGCCCGTCTAGTTTGGACCGCATACTCGATCGCTCGTGTCAAATTCACGACACCCCCGATAAGCCAGCCAATCACACCAACAGAGAATGCTGGGTGTTCAAGCAGGCCGGCAAGTTGAATGCCGAAAACAAGGACAAGGGGCTGCATAGCGACGATGAGGAGGAGCCTCGGCCGCCGAACACAGGAGGACAGAAGAGGTTTCCTCCACAAGTGAAAACGGTGAACATGATATACGCAACCCATATTCCCAAGAGGGAACGGAAGAGTGCACTAAGGGACGTCTATGCGATGGAGCCAGTCGCCCCAAAGTTCAACCCATGGTCCTCTTGTCCGATCACCTTCGATCGCAGGGACCACCCCACTAGTATCCATCATTGCGGTTCTGCCGCATTGGTCCTTGACCCCATCATTGACGAATTTCACATCACTCGAGTCCTTATGGACGGTGGCAGCAGCCTGAACCTGCTCTATCAAGATACAGTGCACAAAATTGGCATATACCCCTCGAGGATCAAACCCACAAAAATCACCTTTAAAGGTGTCATCCCTGTCGGTGTCAAAACCGGCGGATCTCAGGTAGGGGGTCCCGAACTGTGCGTCTAAGGCGGATGGTAACAGGAGGCGGGGGACACGATGTTTACCCAGGTTCGGGCCCTCTCGATGGAATTAATACCCTACTTCCTGCTTGATTGATCTTGATGATATGAGTATTACAAGAGTTGATCTACCACGAGATCGTAGAGGCTAAACCCTAGAAGCTAGCCTAAGGTATGATTGTTGTTGTCCTACGGACTAAACCCTCCGATTTATATAGACACCGGAGGGGGCTAGGGTTACACAGAGTCGGTTACAAGGGAGGAAATCTACATATCCGTATTTTCCAAGCTTGCCTTCCACGCCAAGGTGAGTCCCGTCCGGACAAGGGACGAAGTCTTCAATCTTGTATCTTCATAGTCTAACAGTCCGGCTAAGGTATATAGTCGGGCTGTCTGAGGACCCCCTAATCCAGGACTCCCTCAGTAGCCCCTGAACCAGGCTTCAATGACGATGAGTCCGGCGCGCAGATTGTCTTCGGCATTGCAAGGCGGGTTCCTCCTCCGAATACTCCATGAAAGATTTTGAACACAAGGATAGTGTCCGGCTCTGCAAAACAAATTCCACATACTACCATAGAGAGAATAATATTTGCACAAATCTAATCTGCTGACAACTTTTCATAACGTGACGTCACACCACGGTCAGGTCATTATCCGAACCGTTTCTCCTCGCCCGCCACTGCACGTTTCGCGAGGCGGTTTTATTGGCACGTCTTGTCGAAGCAGAGATCGTGTCCCCCTTATCACGGGATTCTCATCAATACGGGTATGGGTAACCCAATCGTGCCTGTTGGTATGACTCCTCGATTTTAGGCAAGTTCCAAACGGCCACGCGGAGGACGCTTGATATTCACCCTCTTTATAAAGAGGCCAAGGCCTATCCTTTTCTTCTCGCGCTCAATCGAATCCTTCCCCCGCCCCGAGTTCCAACACCCAAGGCTCATGCTAGGCGTTTCGGACCTTCAATCATGTCCGGATCCAACCTTCAAGGTCGGTGGATGCCCTCTTCTGTCACAGAGGAGGACATCAAGAAGCTAAGAGAAGCCAGGTATCTGACCGCCAAAATCTCGCACAGGCTGCCTGCTCGAGGGCAGGTTATCCCCACTCCCGAACCCAGCGAGAGTGTCGTATTCGTCTCCCACTTCCTCCGAGGGCTAGGCCTTATTCTACATCCCTTTGTTAGAGGGCTCATGTTTTATTACGGTCTTGATTTCCATGATCTGGCCCCGGATTCCATCCTTCACATCTCGTCGTTCATCATCGTGTGTGAGGCCTTCCTCCATGTCACCCCACACTTCGGCTTATGGCTCAAGACCTTTAATGTGAAGCCGAAGATGATTAGTGGGTGACACGCAGAATGCGGAGGTGCCGTAATAAGCAGAGGCGCCGATGTTTCATGGCCAAAGGGTTCCTTCTCGGAGGTGTCCAACGTATGGCAACGGGAGTGGTTTACATCACAGCTCCCCGAGGTACTAAGTGGGTAGCTGCCCCTGCCTTCCGCTCGGGCCCCCTGCCACAACTGGCGTCATGGATCAACAAGGGGCTGGACTAGGGGCCAGTAAATGATGTGCCGATATTGCAGAGTCGCATCCGAGATCTCCTCGAGAGAGATTTCAGCCTGGTCATGGTAATGCAAGTCATGCTAGTTCGTCGAATCCTGCCTTGCAAACGTCGACCTCTCCGTATGTGGGAGTTCAACCCGAAAGGACCGCGAGCTATTAAGCACTTCTTCGGTGTGACGCTCGAAGAGATGTACAGATTGTTCTTCGGATCACAAATAAAGTGTCCGGACACCATCGAGGATGCGGGTCTGAGCTGGAATCGTCCAGATACCCATGTAAGTAGTTCTTCGGCCGAACATGCTGTCTATTTATCACAACATCGTTCTGAAAAGTCGCTGTTCGACCAGGACTGGGTAAAAAAGGCGAAGATGATCAGGTGTTCGGCCCCCCTTCCTGAAGGCTCAGCAGATCCAGTGCTGGCCAGAATGCTTGAGCTCGCGCCTTATCAAGCACCCTCAGGGGAAGCTAAAGGGGGGAATAAAGAAGCCGAAAGCGGGCCTCACTCATTATTCATCCATACCGGGGGAATTAGTGCCGCCGCGAAGGAGGATAACCGGGGAGAAGAATCTAAAATTCCCTCTCCCCAGGGAAGGAAGAGGACCGCCTCTGAAGACTTGGAAACAATGGTTTCCAAACGAGGGAAGAAATCCTCGCCAGAGGGTCCTACCCCGGAGGGTATCCTTACCACACAGTGCCCGCAAGGGGATCAGCCCCCCACCGAGCTGTATGTAGACAAGACTACTTTATAGTAAACATATCCTACGTTATTTCTGAGGACAATAAACGAGACGTATGTCCTGCAGTTCGGATCGTAGCCCTTCTCGACACAGTTCGTGTTCGGGGGATCTTCTTCCAGAGATGATGGAGAGCGAAACACCTCCCCATGCTTCCCCGCCTAATGAGGCGGGCGACCCTGAGGTGTCGTCACGAAGGATTTCTCCTAATCCGCCAAGGCCAGAAGGTAACCCTTCGGCCACCCGGAGTCCGGAGTATTCGGCTCCTAAGGAGAGCAGCAAAAAGAGTCCGGAACTATCCGGTGTGCGACCAGACTTACTGCGGAATCTTCTGGAGCAAGCGGCTATCTCAGAAGCACACCGTACGTTAATGGGTACGGTGGTTGAGAAGATTTCATCCGCCGAAAGCGGGTTGCATGAATCTTTTATGAGCCTGCTGAGAAGCTTTGAGGTACGCAAAGTAATATGTATATTTTTTACGGTGCCGCACACACCAGGTGTGCCCTATGTAGATAGTAGCCCCTGAGACTCTGGTTGCTGTCGAAAAAGTCGGCAAACAGAGGATCATTGTCCCAGGTAATAATAATGCCGCCTTCATGTGCAGGTGGCTGAAGGTCCGGTGGCTTGCCGGACTGGTGAGTTTGCCGAACTGAAGCGGCAACTTGATGCGGCAGACGCCGACATCGTGCTTGTAAACAGGCGGCTTGACGAGGCACAGGGTATGTATTCTCCGGTGGTCAACATATATTAAGAGGAGCATAATGCTAGTATCTATAATATGTTGTGTCTGCAGATGGAGCTGCCCCCATGGAGACCCTTCTGGCGGAACTTGCCCGAGCCAAGGAACAAGCCAAGAGGAGTGATGCGGCCGCCCTAAAGGCGGTCGAAGAGTTAAAAGTCGAACAGGCTGCGCATTGCAAGAGCAAAGAGAAAATATCCAGAAAGACGCCGTCGACCGTTATGAGATTCTCGAAAGGGAAAGTCAAACGAAGACGGCGGACCTGGAGAAAGCCATGGTAGCAGCTAAGGAAACCCGCTCTAAAATCAAAGCGGCGAAGGAGGAGCTACGTCAAGCCGAAAATATCACGGCTGGGAAGCCCTTTTTGTTGCGGACGAAGTTCGGAGATCCTAAGTATGCCCTTCTGGATCAATTATGGAGTTCTGTGGACGCGTACCTGGATTTGGCAGCGAGTGCTGCTGATGCGACCAAGTTTTTCGAAGATCAAAAAGATCACGAAGTGGAAAAGTTGTTCTGGTCACAGTTCCATGCTCCGGCACGTCCGCTGCTGTTAAATGAGCAAATGGCCAAGTGGGCCGAGCTCCATAGGTTTTCCGGGCTTGCCATGAGGTCTGTCGTGGATCGTCTCTGGCCGGAAGGACCAAGGCCGAATAGTTATTTTGGTCTTGTGCAACAATTCCTTGGTGTTGTGCCGCATATTGACGCGGTAAGGAGGTCGGCATGCATAGAGGGTGCGTGGATGGCTCTTGCCCGTGTCAAGACATACTGGGCGGAGATGCAGGCCACCGGGATTGCAACCCAGAATCCGGCCATAGGCCAGGTTTCTGCCGAGCACTATTTTAAAGAAGTCTTGGAAGGTGCTCGTTTAATAGAGGCTCAGTGCTCAAAGAGTGTCATGTTCGAGTGACATGTATTTAGATTCTAATAACAATGCTATTTGAATTATAAAGGCTGTGTTTATACTTTTGCCTGAAAGTATTATGGTGCCTCCTTTGCGGCCGTTTATGTATATATGTATATAACCTGAAAGTTTGCAGTCGTCGTCTTCAGCCCGCACGCACATAATGCGGGGGTGTTCGCAAAAGCGTGTGTTCACACTTGATCCAACGTCTTGGTCCATTAAGGAGGTGATAGCGTGGCGAACGAGGCAATCGGACTATATTGCTTTAACACTTTCACTTAACCATAGGAGTTTGACAGTGGGGCTATTATATAGCCCCTAGTACTTCCGTGCTCATCCGAATACGGGGAGCCTACGTACATGACCGGGAAAACCAGCCCTTCGTTAATGCGGAGGAATCCTGAAGATTCCGCTAAGTCATCGAGTGGTTGACCAGTCTCGCGCTTTATCATGACAGCCAATTTTCAGCTTTCTCTACTGAGGTGCTCATCCGGATGAACCGGGGCACAATCGCAGTAGTTCTCCCGGTGCCACCTTAGCCGATAGAGCGAACGTAAGGTAGCAAAATGCGGGAGCCAGGCAAACCCAACATTTGACCAAAGACATGATTCGGAGCTGATGCATATAAGGCTAAACTCGCGACGCCGAACATTCCCTAAGGTATTCGGTCTTTACAACATATACCGGGCTGGGTAACGCCCTTGATAATGAACCCCTAGTGTCCAGGTACGTGCATTATTCTGACGTGGCGAAATGCCAATAACATCAGCATCCCTCTCGGTTATACTGAGTATCCAGAGGATGTGAAGCAACAAGAGACAGTAAAAAAGGTTTACACAGGGTCTTAATCTAAAAAGAAACCTTCGAGCGGGGCCCTGTTGCACGTATGCGCCTGTGTCTCCGTTGTGCCGTATCCTGGAAGGGTGTAGCACGATTATCATCTATGAAAGAGAAGAAATTAGTTGAAAGTTGTTGTGCAGAAAATTGGTTATTCTCAATAAACCATTAAAATTCAAGATGAGTAAGGTCGAGCCGAACTGTAGTCCTTTTTACATGCGGGAACCCCTGGTACCGCCTATAGGGGTATAACCATCAAACCAATCTCAGGTTTACCTAAGCTGTTACAGCTAGTGATGCACCGGACTCATCTAGCCGTGTCCGTGGTCTTGATGACCGATCATTTATTCTGGTTGGAGAGGCCGTTTAGTGTTCGGCTGCTAAAGCCGCCACACGTTCTTCCGAGCGTAAGGAACGCTCAATATTTTCCGCTAACTATGATGATGCCCCGTGGACCGGGCATCTTAAGATTAAGAGAAGCGTAATGCAGTGCTGCATTAAAACAAGCGAAAGTTGTTCTTCCGAGTAGTGCTTGATAGCCGCTTCGGAATGGAGCGATGTCGAAGGTTAATTTTTCACTTCGGAAGTTGTCGGGAGAACCGAATACAACCTCTAGTACTAGAGAGCTCGTACATCGGGCCTCTGGGCCTGGTATTACTCCTTTAAAGGTAGTATTGCTTTGGCTGATTCTTGTCGGGTCTATCCCCATTTTGCGGATTGTGTCCTGATATATCATATTAAGACTACTGCCGCCGTCCATGAGGACTTGGGTGAGATGGTATCCGTCGATAATTGGGTCTAACACCAAGGCAGCCAGTCCTCCGTGCCGGATATTCGTCAGGTGATCCCTGCGATCAAAAGTGATCGGGCAGGCCGACCAAGGGTTGAACTTAGGGGTGACGGGCTCTATGGCGCATATGTCTTGGAGTGCATGTTTGCTCCTTCTTTTTGTTACGTGAATCATGTTCACTGTTTTGACCTCTGGTGGGAATTTTTTCTGTCCCCCAGTGCTTTGCTGGCAAGGCTCATCCTCGTCTTCACTTGGTGTTTCCCTCCCCTTGTGTTCGGCGTTTAACTTACCGGCCTGCTTGAAGACCCAGCATTCTCTGTGGGTGTGATTTGCAGGTTTATCGGAGGTGCCATGAATCTGACATAATTTGTCTCAAATCTTGTTTAGGCTGGACGGTCCATCTCTACTGCCTTTGAAAGGCTTTTTCCGTTGACCGGGTCGAGAGCCCCTAAATACGGCGTTTACCGCCATGTTGTCTAGGCTATCTTCGTTATTTCGACGCTGCTTCTGCGTCATGGTTTTCCATTGCCATCCCTGACTTCAGATGTGCCTGGGTCGCTAGTGCTACTACAGGCCAGCCAGCTATCTTCGCCCGCGCAAAAGCGGGTCATGAGGCTTGTTAGGGATGCCATTGTCCTTGGCTTTTCTTGGCCAAGGCGTCTGGCGAGCAATTCGTCTCGGACGTTGTGTTTGAAAGCTGCTAAGGCTTCGGCGTCCGGGCAATCGATGATTTGATTCTTCTTAGTGAGAAATCTATTCCAAAGCTTTCGGGCTGACTCTCGGGGCTGTTGAATTATATGACTTAAATCGTCTACGTCCGGAGGTCGGACATAGGTCCCTTGAAAGTTAGCCCTAAAAGCATCCTCAAGCTCCTCCCAAGTTCCAATGGAATTTTCGGGGAGGCTCTTCAGCCAGTGCCGAGCTGGTCCTTTGAACTTGAGGGGCAAGTATTTGATGGCGTGGAGATCGTCTCCGCGAGCCATATGGATATGGAGGATGAAGTCCTCAATCCAGAACCAAGGGTCTGTCGTTCCGTCGTATGCCTCTATGTTCACGGGTTTGAATCTGGGAATTCATGATCCAGTACCTCATCGGTGAAGCATAGGGGGTGTGCGGCACCCCTGTATTTGGATGTATCGTGGCGTTCTAACGGTTGTAGTGTTCGGTTTTGATTCTGCGCTGGAGCGCGCTTCCTAGATCCGTAGATGGATCTGGTAATTCCATCTTTTTGATGCAAGTCCTCAAGTAAATCGTGTGCTGACTTATGTGCGGCCTCGTTAGCCGCCCTATCGCGGCCACGAGGTGGTCGATCTGACCGATCAGCCGTTTTATTTTTCAGCTATGTAGGTTCTAAGGCCGCATCATCGAATTCAGGCAGCAGCTTGCGCTTTGGGTAACTCTTTGTGTGGCGACTGCTACCGTACTTTTCCGCAGTGTCCAGCACTTTGTTCCATCTACTGATGAGTGTATTTTGCGCGGCCTTATGCCTTTGTTTCTGCTTCTTGAGACTCCTCACGGTGGCAATAAGCCTTCTGTGGAGGTTCTCTTGTTCCATGTTCCTTTCCGAGATGATACTTACATCGTCATCCGGACTATGCTCCTCTCCGGAGACAGGTTGATGATTTCTACCCTCGGTGTCGCCGTGATCGGACAGTGGCTCCGTACTATGTTTGCCGTCCGCTGGCTCGTCCTGCTCTATTGCATTCGAGTCGACTGGGGTCTCATTCTTTCTTGCGTTGTTATCGCTGTTTTTGCCGAGGCGGGATTTGGAGCGGTGTCTGCGTCGTCGCTTTGGTTGCCTCTCGAGGGGGTTATCCTTCGTTGCATCCTCCCGTTCCTCATCATTGTCTTCTTTGGGTGTATCCACCATATATATATCATGTGATGAAGTGGCTGTCCAGCGCCCTGTGGGCGATGGTTCCTGTTCGTCTCCTGCATCGTCGTCCATACCGTCGATGTCTTCGGAGCCGAAATCGAGCATGTCGATTAAATCGTCGACAATGGCTACTAAGTGGGTGGTGGGTGGGGAGCGAATTTCTTTGTCGTCCGCATCCCATTCTAGCCGGACATAGTTCGGCCAAGGGTCTCCTGACAGAGAGAGAGACCTCAACGAGTTTAGCATGTCGCCAAAGGGCGAGTGCTGAAAGATATCCGGGAGGTAAACTCCATGATCGGTGCCCAATCGGATTCGATAGGCACGGACGCAGGCGGCTCAGAGCCCGTGGCCGGGGCCGAATCCAACGGTTCGGCAACACGGGTCTCATAGGAGGTGAAGTCAGTATTCAGCACTGTCGCCACTGAGAGTGCGGCCTCCGTGGCGGGGTCAATCCACCCATCCTCAGATGGCGCGATTTGTTCCGGATTGAGGGCCGGAGTAGTTGCAGGTGCGATCTCCCGAAGACTGTCCGACGGCAGAGCTAAGTCATGCTCGTCGTGACTGTGCGGCGCACTTGACATGGGCTCGAATCCGTCGAAGATCAAGTCTCCACGGATGTCGGTGGTATAGTTCAAGTTTCCAAACCTGACCTGATGGCCAGGGGCGTAGCTCTCGATCTGCTCCAGATGGCCAAGCGAGTTGGCCCGTAGTACGAAGCCGCCGAATACGAAGATCTGTCCGGGGAGGAAAACCTCACCCTGGATCGCATCGTTGCCGATGACCGAAGGAGCCATCAAGCCTTACGGTGACGGCACAGTGGAACTCTCAATGAAAGCACCAATGTCGGTGTCAAAACCGGCGGATCCCGGGTAGGGGGTCCCGAACTATGCGTCTAAGGCGGATGGTAACAGGAGGCGGGGGACACGATGTTTACCCAGGTTCGGGCCCTCTCGATGGAGGTAATACCCTACTTCCTGCTTGATTGATCTTGATGATATGACAATTACAAGAGTTGATCTACCACGAGATCGTAGAGGCTAAACCCTAGAAGCTAGCCTATGGTATGATTGTTGTTGTCCTACGGACTAAACCCTCTGGTTTATATAGACGTAAGAGGGGGCTAGGGTTACACAGAGTCGGTTACAAGGGAGGAAATCTACATATCCGTATTTGCCAAGCTAGCCTTCCACGCCAAGGTGAGTCCCATCCGGACACGGGACGAAGTCTTCAATCTTGTATCTTCATAGTCAAACAGTCTGGCTAAGGTATATAGTCCGGCTGTCCAAGGACCCCCTAATCCAGGACTCCCTCAATCCCAGGTGTAGAGGCCTGTTGCACGGGCTCAATCACACTGGAAGTGGTCTTCGGATCTCCGGACAACTTCCGAAGCGAGGAGTTAATCTTCGATATCGTCCCCTTTCGCAGCGGCTATCACGCACTACTCGGACGAACCGCATTTGCCAGATTCAATGCGGTACCGCATTATGCATACCTCAAACTCAAAATGCCAGGACCACGCACGGTTATAACAGTTAATGGAAACACAAAGCGCTCGCTCGGCATGGAGGAGCACACTGCGGCCCTTGCAGCAGAAGCGCAAAGCAGCCTTATTAGGCAAACCGCCAATTCGGCGAAAAAGACCCCGGACACCTTCAAGCGAGTCCGAAGTACCCCGTAGGAGGATCGCCAGGCAAGTTTTGAGCTCGCCTAGCAATTCGGCCTCCATCCTAGTCCCAGTCAAGCGGCAAAATTTGCGCCACGCGTACATAACTACGCACTCAAGATACCATGGGCATAGGCGGAGGCACGGCTACGACACGTCCCACAATGCGGCTCAACCGCCCCAGGGGCCGTATACCTTTATCATTTTCTCTCTTTCAGGACCTTACTCTCTGGAAGCCCTTTCCGGTAGTCTGATTGTTGGACCCATCGCGGGAAGGAAATACCAAGGAAGCAAGACGCTCTGACGTACAAGGGAATCCCCAGGTGGTCTCTGACAACGATCGATATACCTGTTTTACATACCCATACGCAGCTTGCCCTTGGATAGGACATGTCAAATAGTCCTATTTTTGCTTATTGCACTACTTTTATCCGTACACTTTGACGTATTATTTAATAACAATGCATAGCGCTATCCTATTATTGCATTTCCTTTTTTCCCTTGTCTGCTTATTTACGACAAATTGCACCCGTACATTCTGGTACGACCAGTGCGCCAGGGGCTTCAGTGTACCCCATAACACGGCGTGAAAAGTCCGAACACTTTCGACATTGCGGCACCCCAAACTATAGCATTATATGCATTAGCTCCGAATCATGTCTTGGGTCAATAGTTGGGTTTGCCCGGCTCCCATGTTTTGGTACCTTACGTTCCGCTATATCGGCTAAGGTATCACCGGGAGAACTACTGCGATTGTGTCCCGGTTCTTCCGGACGAGCACCTCGGTAGAGAAAGCCAAAAACTGACTGTCATGATGCGGCGAGAGCTGGTCGCTGTTCGAGAGGTTTCAAATCCTTAAAGATTTTTTCCACTTCGGGCGAGGATTCGGCTTTGTCCGATTTAGGCGTACATAGCGCCCCAAGTTCGGCCTTCTGAATACTAGGGGCTTCGCCAAAATTTAAAATTGTAGACTTCTATGGCTAAGTGGGAGTGATAAAGCCTTATAGTTCGATTGCCTGGTTCGTTGTGCTGAACAGCTCCTTCGAAGGAGCCAAAACTAGGATAAAGAGTGATCAGGTTTACCCCGAACACCCCAGTACTAGTTACATGGGGGCGGAAGCCGACGACTGGCCAACTCTCGGATTTTGTAAACGGCCGCACATAAGGTAATATTTTAAATTAATAAACTGTTACATAGTGCACATGAACTCGTTTCATATTACAGGATCACATGAGTACATTAATTCAAATATTACATCCTTAGCACATTCCTCCGCCACAAGGCAAGCACCCTTCAGGACACTGTCATAATACTTTTCGGGGTGGCGATGCTCCTTACCCTCCGGCGGCCCCTCCTTCACCAGCTTTTCAGCGTCCAGCTTCGCCCAGTGCACTTTCGCCTGGGCGAAAGCCCTGCGCGAACCTTCAATGCAGACTGACCGCTTTATGACTTCAAACCGGGGGTAGGCATTCACAAGCCGCCTCACCAGGCTGAAGTAGCTGCCAGGCAGGGGCTCGCTAGGCCACATCCGGACTATGAGACCCCTCATGGCCAGCTCAGCCGCCTTGTGCAGCTCGACCAGTTGCTTCAACTAAGACCAGCAACTTCTCCGTCGAGCTCCCCTCCTCGGCCCGGTAGAACTTCGTGGCATCCGACATACTATGGGGTAGATCTGGGAACGCTCCTGGAGAGCTCCGAACTCGGGTAAGTAAAAGGAAAGTTTCCTTCACATGCTTGCTTTGCATAATGAATGCCTTACCCGCCGCTATCTTCTTAACCGCCTGAATCTCCTGGAGGGCCTTTTGGGCTTCGGCCTTGGCATGTTGTGTGTTTTCGAGGGCCTTCGCAAGCTCAGACCCTTGCGTATTAGTCACGCTCCAAGGACTCGTGTTTCTTGACGAGAGCCTGGAGCTCTTGCTGCACCTCGCCGACTCGGACCTCTTGCTTCTCTCGCTCGATGCGCTCCTTGGCCGCTTTGTCTTCGGCCTCGGACAACGCCTTCTTCAGGGCCGCCACTTCGGTCGTGGCCCCTAGCAAAATTCATGACGATCCTGTTATTCAAAAACCACATTTTCCTTTATCAATATAAAGACGGGGTATCACTTACCTTTGTTCTCTTCAAGCTGCCTCTTGGTAAGGCCGAGCTCTTCCTTGGACCTCTGAAGGTCCCGCTTCAGTGCGGCGACCTCCGCAGTACGAGCGGCAGCGGCCAACAGTGAAGCTTGCTTATTCACATAGACACATTCAGATTAGACTCTTGTGGTTATTATTTGATCCTCTATTCGGCCTTTCTTCGCGAATGCCAAACAGAGCATTAGGGTCTACTGTCTATGCTGTAACATTTCCTTATAATTTGACTACTTACCTCAAAGCCTGTTAGGAGGCTGGCACAGGCTTCAGTCAGTCCGCTTTTGGCGGATTGAACCTTGTTGACCACCGCACTCATAACAGTGTGGTGCTCTTCGTCGATGGAAGCACCGCGAAGCGCTTCCAGCAAGTTGTTTGATGCCTCCAGATGGACAGAGGCCATCGGCACGGACGGCTCGCCCCCCTTGGCAAGGGGTTGCCTGACAGAATCCGGAACCACTGGAGGTTCCGGTGCAGTATTCGGCTGGGGGCTAGGCTTGCTGCCCCCGGCGTTAGGGCCCGGGGGAGTCTTGCCCCTCGTGCGCCCAGCGCCTGAAATGTCGCCTTGGGGCGCCTCCGGAACCGTCTCCCTTGGTTCAGTGCCCTTTCAGACAACACCTCGGCGTCGTCCGTAGCGCCGGGGGGGGAGGCGGTCGGGAGCGAATCGCTGTTCATATCCGACGGGCCAAAAGAATCATCCGAAGAAGATACGTCGATATGGGCTCGGGATGGACTACATAATCATGTTCGGCGTGATAAGAAGCAATAAACTAAAACATACCAAGAACTATTATGGTGTCCAGATTCTTATGACTTCGCTAGGGGCTTGTCCCTGGGCAACCACTCATCATCGCTAAAAGCGGTTGTCGTGGAGCAGTCCGGAAGGAGGGTCATTCCCTTCTTGGACCCTTCGGCCTCCCCAGAGGGGGCAGCCTTCCTTTTCTTGTCTCCCCCGGCTGGGGGGGGGGGAACTCTCCTCTTCCTCCTCCTCGTTTTCATGGGAGGAGTGTGCCTCGGTGTTTTCGGACAATGAGGCTGATATAACCTTGCGACGGAGACCTTGCCTGGTCCCCGTGGCCTTCTTCTTGGCCTTCTTCTCCGGCGCCTCATAAGGCGCCGGAACCAGCATCTCCGTAGGAGAGCATCTGCTGGATCTTCGGGCAGGGGGCTGGACAATTGATTTGCTCCGATGTCGCTACCCAGTCCTATTAAAAGGCGTGGAGGCTCAGATCCCTCACACGGTTATACTGGGAAAAGAACATCTTATGATATATAAAAGACTTACCGGATTGGCAGGGCGCTTTGCGCTGAGTCCGCGATCCTCGGTAAGAGGAGGAGGTACCTCGGCGCCCTTAAACAGCACCTTCCAGACGTCTTTGTGCGTCGTGTCGAAGAGCTCTCGCAACTTCTGGTGCTCAGCCGAGTCGAACTCCCACAAATTGAATTCCCGACTTTGACACGGGAGGATCCGGCGGAAGAGCATGACCTGGACCACGTTGACAAGCTTGATTTTCTTGCTTATCATATTCTTGATACATTTCTGTAGTTCGGTAGCTCCACCGACGAACCCCAGGACAGGCCCTTCTCTTTCCAGGAGGTGACCCGCATGGGGAGGCCGAATCGAAATTCGGGGGCCGCCACCCAGTTGGTGTCGCGCGGCTTGGTGATGTAGAACCTCCCCAATTGCCACCCCTTCACGGTCTCCATGTAGCAGCCTTCGAGCCAGGTGACGTTGGGCATTTTGCCCACCATGGCGCCTCCGCACTCCACCTGCTGACCGACTACCACCTTTGGATTCACGTTGAAGGTCTTCAGCCATAGGCCGAAGTGGGGTTTGATGCGAAGGAAGGCCTCGCACACGATGATAAATGCCAAGATGTTGAGGATGAAGTTAGGGGCCAAATCATGGAAGTCCAGCCCATAGTAAAACATAAGCCCGAGGACAAACGGATGCAGGGGAAATCCCAGTCCACGGACGAAGTGGGTAAGAAATACTACCCTCTCATGGGGTTCTGGAGTAGGGACGATCTGCCTGCTTCTGGGAGCCGGTGCGCGATGTCTGCGGCTAGGTATCCGGCTCCCCGGAGCTTCGTAATGTCCTCCTCCATAACGGAGGAGACCATCCACTTGCCTGTAACGCCCACGATGCGGCTATATCTCCCACGTGTCGAGGCACGACTTAGAGGCATAACCGCACGGTGGTTTTGTCGCAAGAAGGGTCATCTTCACACAATCCCATGTAATGAACAAGAATGGGATCAAGAGTTGGCTTACAATCGCCACTTCACACAATACATAAATATAATTCATACATCAACCAAAATACACACATAGACCGACTACGGTCAAGATCCAAATGAAAATAAGATAACCCCAAATGCTAGATCCCCGATCGTCCCAACTGGGCTCCACTACTGATCATCAGGAAAAGACACATAGTAACGACCACGTTCCTCATCGAACTCCCACTTGAGATCGATCCCATCATCTGCACTGGCATCGTCGGCACCTGCAACTGTTTTGGTAGAATCTGTGAGTCACGGGGACTCAGCAATCTCACACCCGCGAGATCAAGACTATTTAAGCTTATAGGAAAGGATGGTGTAGTGAGGTGGAGCTGCAGCAGGCATTAAGCATATATGGTGGCTAACATACGCAAAAGAGAGCGGGAAGAGAAGCAACGGAATGGTCGTCATCTAGCAATGACCAAGAAGTGATCCTGAACTCCTATTTACGTCATTCATAACTCAGACCGTGTTCACTTCCCGGACTCTGCCGAGAAGAGACCATCACGGCTACACACATAGTTGATGTATTTTAATTGGGTCAAGTGACAAGTTCTCTACAACCGGACATTAACAAATTCCCATCAGCCTCATCACCGCGGGCACGGCTTTCGAAAGATAATACCCTGCAGGGGTGTCCCAACTTAGCCCATCATAAGCTCTCATGGTCAACGAAGGATAAACCTTCTCCCGGAAAGACCCGATCAGTGTCGGAATCCCGGTCTACAAGACATTTCGACAATGGTAAAACAAGACCAGCAAAGCCCCCGAATGTGCCGACAAATCCCGATAGTAGCTGCACATATCTCGTTCTCAGGGCACACCGGATTGTCCAAGCTTCCAGTAGGCCAGCCCAGAGTTGCCCCTGGTGGCCACCGGCGACTGACAGGTTGGACCAACACTCAGAGGAGCACTGGCCCGGGGGTTTAAATAAAGATGACCCTCGGGCTCGTGAAAACCCGGGGGGAAAAGGCTTAGGTGGCAAATGGTAAAACCAAGGTTGGGCCTTCCCGGAGGAGTTTTATTCAAGGCGAACTGTCAAGGGGGTCCCATAAATCACCCGACCGCATAAGGAACGCAAACTCAAGGAACATAATACCGGTATGACAGAAACTAGGGCGGCAAGAGTGGAACAAATCACCAGGCATAAGGCCGAGCCTTCCACCCTTTACCAAATATATAGATGCATTAATTAAATAAGAGATATTGTGATATCCCAACATATCCATGTTCCAACATGGAACAAACTTCACTTCACCTGCAACTAGCAATGCTATAAGAAGGGCTGAGCAAAGCGGTAACTTAGGCAAACAACGGTTTGCTAGGAAAAGATGGTTGGAGGCTGACATGGAAATATGGGAGGCATGATATAGCAAGTGATAGGTAGCGCAGCATGGCAATAGAGCGAACAACTAGCAAAGCAAAGATAGAAGTGATTTTGAGGGGTGGTCATCTTGCCTGCAAGGTTCTCAGAGTTGTCGAAAGCTTGATCCTCGTAAGCGTATTCAACAGGTTCCTCGTTCACGAACTCGTTTCCCGGCTCTAACCAAGACAAGAACACAAGCAATGGAACCACAATCAATCACGAGAAATGCACAAGCAACATGATGCAAACCATGTATGATATGCGAGATATGATATGCGATGCATATGCGTGCTCCGGGAGGAAAATGATGAACAAGGAAGTAACTTGGAAAACCAAGCATGCCACTGGAAAGATGAGATGATTTCGGTCGAAATCGATATAAAGATCACCGGAAACGGATGCACGGTTTGCAAATGGCAAGCAAAACAAGAATGACACGAATCTGCGATTAACAGCATGATAGCACTTAAAATGCCACAAGCAACAATGCTACAACACTCCAACATAGCAACAGAGCTTATGGAAGTATTCTACCGGAGATGCTCGACAAAAGATGAACACTGAGTTATGGCTAGATCACAACATAACAAGCTCAAACAAGCATGGCAAAAGTGCAGAAAACAGCATCAGGTAGCAATGTTCAGAGCACGAAATCAACACGCTACAGGAACTTAACATGGCAAAACAAGGCATGGAAGTATTCTACTAAATGCATATGACAAAAGTCCTTTACTGACTAAAAGCCAAAAAGGACTATAAGATATGATGGTAATCATGTAAACATAGCAAGTTTCGTTATCAGGTTTCAGACTTAGCAGAAAACAGAGCATGGCAGAAACAATAATATGAGGACCTGTTTGTGAGCTTGATGCACTCACCACAAAACAATGCATGACAAAACTAGCATACCTACAGAAAGACGGAAATTTTATGAAGCTATCCATTTCAAGAACAAAAGCATAGCATGTATGGATCAACTACAACAAGCTTTGCAAAAATGAATATCATGTTAAGAATCTGCCAGAAATATTTTATAGCAAAAGTAGAGTAAGATTGAGTCATGCTATGGCACTCCATAATTGCAAACAAGGGCAGTAATGGATCAATTACAACAATATCTACAAAACATCCTTACTGAACATCACCAAAATATGTATGGATCTCTCTGTAGCATCAAGTTTACATGGCAACAAAATAACAGCAGACAAAGACTTAGAGAAAACACCAAGTCCCTGAAATCAGAAACATTACGGGCCTAGTTTGCATGCTTGTTCTGGTCACCACAGAGATCACAAAAATACATGCCATACAAAAATACAGAGATGGCATGGCATACAACAAAACACATGTAGAGCTCATGCCCAAAAGATGCACAGATTAAATGATACAAAAATGACAAATCTCCAAGTTCTGTTAAGAACCAGCAGATAACAGCGACTAGCCCTTTTGCAACAGAGATCAGGGCATCAAGATGACCTCTAATGAACATGGTGCAATTGAACAAAATGTAGAGCATCACGAGGCGAACAATTTGACATATTACACGCGCGAAACGGAGCCATGTACAGAGAGTTATGTAATGTTGAACAAGTGCACATGCTGAGAAAAATACAAGACTTAGGGAAAATCGAGGGGGTCTCGGGTCAACCTTGTTGACTGGATCCAGATCGAGATCGGGGCCGGCTCGGGCTCCCGAGCGGCGCGGCGTGGGTGGCTCGCCGGAGATGCCGGCCGGCGACGGAGGAAGGAGAGGACGAGGCCGGCGGGCGCGGGGGAGAGGCGGCGCCGGCCGGGGACG